>NW_015536739.1:112292-118586 GCF_001515605.1 Sinocyclocheilus anshuiensis | reverse complement strand
GGCGGGCTTGTTTCTCAATATTAATTGATTTAAATTACGTAGACTAGTGTAGTTATGTAGTGGAAGTAATTTTCAGATGCAAAGAATAAAACGGGAAAAACACAAACACAAAACTTGTCAAATAATTTGATATGTGAAGAGTTTGGTTCCAAAACACTATAAATCTATTTTGATTTTCAAAGATTTATTATAAAATTGTATTATTTTTTTCTCCCCAAAATGCAATAAATCCATGACACGTTTTTTTTTCTTCTCCAAACCTAGTAACCGTTCAGACCTTGATTAGCTTGTTCAGGTGTGTTTGATTAGGGTTGAAGTGAAACTCTGCAGGGCTGCGGCTCTCCAGGACCGACGTTTGCCACCCCTGGTCTAGAGTGTGTGGAATGGTGCGCTGTGATTGGTTGAGCGGATATATCGCATTCTGCAGAGAAGGGAGACTGGCGTTTGTCGCGGTTTGGAAAGAAAGGGAGAAAACATGACAGAATAACTTGGCGGATATCGCATTTTGCGTAAAATTTAAAATTGACTTTTCAATACCGGCCAGATACAATACTAAAAATGGCGTTTATCACGTTTTGGAACCAAACTCTTCATATATAGCCTACAATTTAATAACATATAGCCTAGTATTATATATAGGATGTTCGTCAACTGATTGCAGGCGGTCGGATCCATGTTGACAGCTCCGTAAAACAACCTACTGGAAGCTCTCTATAGTTTTGGTGTATATAGTTAAAAAAATGACAAGTAGGTTATACAAACACACAATAACATTTAAAGTTACTTCAATTTCTGAAAAAAGAATGTAGTAATTGATGTCATAAATACACAAGCCTGATTTTTTTTTAACTGGCAGAATCCATCGTACATTAGGAAAACGAAAAAAAAAAAACATTTGCATCAAAGACTATGAAAAAACAACGCCAGAATGAAGCCAGAAGTGCTGAATGTAAGCCAGATTTGGCCCAGACTCTGTTGTTATCTGGGAAGCCAAGCATAAGAATACTAATGTAAATTTGTTAACCCACAGTAACAATTTTTAACCGATTAATCACCTATTTTAGTTTTTTGCATGTTTTTTTTAAAAACACACAAAAAATAAATTTTACGTTTTTGAGAGGAAAATAAAAAAGAGAAGTCACGTAGGCTATAAGTGGATAAATATTTATACTAATATTTATATAATATTTATACTAATGGATAAATATAATTGCAGTAGGCTATATAATAATAATAATAATTCCTTACATTTATATAGCGCTTTTCTGGGCACCCAAAGTGCTTTACATAGAAGGAGGGAATCTCCTCAACCACCACCAGTGTGCAGCATCCACCTGGATGATGCGACGGCAGCCATATTATAATTATATAATATAATCCAAGCTATAAACAAGCCAAAACAAAGCGAAACTGAAGGTAAAGTTGGGCTCGTATCCTACCTCTCTCATTTGGCACAAATCCAGATGTTTCCATATAGCCTACACAATGTATTTGAAGCTATAGCTATACCTATTTATTAGGTCAAATAGGTCCTAGTTCATGCGTGTTCCAGTATCGACGGAAAAAATCATAATGAGCGAAAATATGCCTTTGTCTTTTGAATTGCTTATCCTAATTAATATTTGATGTGGCTTCCAAATACAATAAAATATTTCAACAAAAAAAAAAAAAAGTAGAAAATAAACTCACTGGAGGGTATCACTGTCAAATTCAGTAGCAATTTATTTGATTATTTAATCTTCATTTACTAGTGAAAATTCCAGTCTGAGCAATGGTGCCAGCTTTCAGGAGATTTCACTAATGAGTTTGTATGACCGCATGCATAGGCTACTGTATACTTCAAAGAATGTCATGCACAATCATTTTGATTCATTTTGGACATTTTGGGTAGTTTTGATGCCAGTTTGGATGACTTTGTAATAATCATAAATATAGACTAATAATTAATTAATGATCAGTTATAATTACAGACTTGTCACAGCACTCATTTGTAAACCATCATCAAATGTTTCAGAAATATTTATATTCTGAGGCAGATTGCCGGCAAGCAACATCCATTTAAGGATAGTTTGTGGCTTGGTCTTAGTGACTTAGGAGTGAAACACTCTTAGAGCAAAAATTTAGGAGTCCTACATTTAGGACTGACACACCCATTATTTTTAAGATTTTCTCCTAAATCGGCGCGTTATGAGCTACTTTTAGCCTTAAGATGTTTTGTGAATACGGGCCCAGATTTATAACAATTTGTTTGCATAAGCCATAAACTAATTGTATTAACAGCACATTAACAGAATAATCAATTGCTACACTTCTACTGCACTGATGAAAATGGTACAGATTTTATAATTCCTCAAACGGTAAACAAGTTAAGCAATTGTCAATAAATTAAGTAATTTATTTACACAAATGCAATAAATATTCAAACATCACATAATGTCCTCTAAACATTACAATTTAGTAGGGATTGTCGCTACAATTTTAGTGTTTTTAGTCCATTTTTCACATACCAAAAAAGTGTCGCGTATATTGACTAATAACAGATTCTCTTCAATCTGTACAAAATGAAAAATATATTTGACATCTATAAAAAATTATTCATTAAAGAAAACATTCTGTATTAATTCTTAATAAATTCTGTATAAAGCCTTCTGTGAGCATTAGTTTATGGTTGTAAAATTAACACCTAAAAGGAATGCTTTAGAAACCAATTCCAAACTCTAGGAACAACTAAAAACCAAAAGCAACATCACAGTAATACACTAACTATGAAAACATATTAGTGGGGATGATCTGTGTTTGCTGAACTCCACCTGTAAGCAGGATGGGAGCAGCAAATGGTATAAAATTGCAACAAGATTATCTAATCTAAAATTGTCTTATACTTCCTGTAGGTTTTTGAAAAGTCCTGCTGCAGAGAAAGCGTGTGACTATCTTACTAAAGTTCTGCAAATAAGTCCATTACTTCTGACAGAACTGGATCTGAGTGAAGATAAATTAGGAGATCTGGATGGGGAGAAACTCTCTGCTCTTTTGATGGACTCTCATAGCAAACTGGAGACAATAAAGTGAGTGAGCATGAGTTTATACGTTATAACTTTTATGATTACAAAATACTGTCAGTGACGTGTGAGCAGATATAAAGAACTGTTGATCTGATGTGTTGAATATGCACTGAATAATAAATAATGATGTTTGTGTGTTCAGGCTTAATAATTGTGAGCTGACAGAGAAAAGCTGTTCAGTTCTAGCTACTGTTCTCTCCTCCAAAACCATCCTGAAAGAGATGAACCTGAACAACAGCCGTCTGCTGGACTCAGGAGTCAAAGAGATCTGTGAGGGACTGAAGAATCCTGTGTGTGAACTGAAGATACTCAGGTGAGTACATTTCACCATAAACTGCTGTTCATTTAAGCCGACACGAACATTTACATTATGTCAGTGTGATTTTTTTTCTTTTTTTATGGAGAGGGGTTCTTTTTTCCATTGAACTGTAAAGAAAGCTGGCCAACCAATAAGATTCTCACTTTTTTGTTAACATGCCCTCAGCCAATACATTAAACTATAAATTGGTGGCTCACAAACAGACTATTTGGTTTAGTGACATTGAATAGCAGAAGGGGAATCAGGAACAGGCATTGGAGATTGATATTGAGCAGCTTTAGTGGTAATAAATTCCATTCAATAAAAAAAATGGATAGGATTGGTTAAATAGGATGAACTGTTTGAAAACATGTAAGAACTGTTTATCTTTATTTATTCCTCTGTCATGCCCCTGCAGATGTGAACCAAATGGATTTTGAATGACAAAAAAAAATGTTTTTACTCTTGATAATTAAGTTCCATATTTATTTATTTTTTTTAAAGCTAGGTCTCTAGCTTAAAGTCCAAAATTTTACTAAATATGAATTTTTAGCTTTTTGTGAAAATGACTTCTGTCTAGGTAATCTGTGTCTCAGGTGCAGCACATTTCTTTGATGAAGTAATGAGAACTGTGTCATATAATGTGCTTTCAATGCAGAGATAAGGTGCAGTTTTAGCCTTATGCTATGTTTTAAGTTGATTCCTTAAGAAACAGAATGGAAGACTAAATGTATGCAGAACTTAGAGGCATATAATTGTATTTGTATTGATACATTGCAGTAATTAAGAAAGTGAAAGCTTAGGGCTTTAGTTTTATTATAAATAATTAGTTATTTTAACTTTGGGTTGGGCTTTACCCCCCACCCCACACACACACACACACACACACTTTTACCTGCTTTCATCTTGGAGTGAACAGGCCTTTATAATAACCTATATGAATTAATAACCGAAATTTAAGATTAACTTTAGAACAAACTCAAACCACACATATTCAACAATAACAGATTCCTGGTCATCATTATATAATAAATTAATCTTAGCAGAATAAAACTGTGGCATATCTGATAAGGTAAGCTGTAGTGTGATTTAGTCATATTTATTAATATAACAGTGATGAATTAATCTCAGCTGCAATGTTAATTTAACTTTGTGTTTTTATTTTTTCTAGAATTTCAAATTGCAGTATCACTGAAGAAGGTTATAAAGCTCTAGCTTCAGCTCTGAGATCAAACCCTTCACACCTGATAGAGCTGGATCTCACAGGAAATGATCCTGGACAATCAGGAGTGAAGCAGCTCAATTATTTACTACAGGATCCAGACTGTCAACTGAAGACACTGAGGTGAGTGATATTAAAATAATAACATTCAACAGTCCTAAAAATATTTTCGGTTAAAAAAAATGTAATTGTCAAAAAGATGTTTATATAAGCTTTGAAATGACTCCCTGAAATTAGTCTCTTGCACAACATTGTGAACATAAATCACTGTATGGCAGGTAATATCAATGTACTTCTATTATGTCCAGGTTGTTGCAAAGTCCTGCTGCAGATGAAGCCTGTAAATATCTGACTGAAGTTCTTGATAAAAACCTGTTACTCCTAAGAGACCTAAATCTGAGTGAACATAAACTAGGAGACACACGAGTGAATCAGATCGCTGCTCTACTGCAGGATAAACACTGTAAACTCAACACACTGATGTGAGTATTGTGTTCATTTATTATTGTAGATAAGTATGTTAAAAGCATCAGGTAATAAAAACGTAATTCTCAGTAATCACTAAATGTTGGAATCAAGAACTTTGTGCTGGTAAATTCATCCTCTACTGTTCATCATTTTAGTCTGCATAAGTGTGGTCTGACAGAGAAAAGCTGTTCAGCTCTTGCTACAGTCCTGAGATCAAACTCCAGTCTGAAAGAACTTGACATGAGCAACAATAATCTGCAGGATTCAGGAGTGAAGAAACTCCAGAACGGATTAGAAGATACAAACTGCACACTGAAGAAACTCAGGTGAGATCAATCAACCATTTTTAATTGTTTTTCTTCACTAATCAGGAAGAGAAAGTGATATTATTTCTATTTTGAAGTGATATTAACTGTATAATAAATTTCAATCTGATTTTCAAATCCCTTTTCTGTAGACTTTCAGACTGCAAAATCACTGAAGAAGGTTATAAAGCTCTGGCTTCAGCTCTGAGATCAAACCCTTCACACCTGATAGAGCTGGATCTCACAGGAAATGATCCTGGACAATCAGGAGTGAAGCAGCTCAGTGATTTACTACAGGATAAAAACTGTAAACTAAAACTGAGGTGAGTCATGATCAAATTATACAAAATAATGATACAAATGATACAAAATTCACCTGATATGGAGGTGAATTATTCATATAAATTGTATTTCACTAACTTTGTTCCAACAACTAATTGTGCTGTTTTAAAAAACTGACTATTGATTACACCAAGTTCTGTTGAATTGAATCCTGCTTCATCTTCTCTTCCACAGGTTTTTGAGTCCTGCTGCAGATGAAGCCTGTCAGTATGTGACTGGAATTATGGGTAGTAATCCCTTACTTCTGAGAGAGCTGAATCTGAGTGGACATCAACTTGACATAAAATTAGTGAATTATCTCGCTGCTCTACTGGAGGACAAACACTGTCAAATTAACAAACTTCAGTGAGTATTTCACAAAAGTTTCAAATGTATACTTTGATTTGGAAGTATTGGGCCCTCTTTATATTAAAGGGGTCATATGACGTTGCTAAAAATAACATTATTTTGTGTATTTGGTGTAATGCAATGTGTTTATGCTGTTTAAGGTTAAAAAAACACATTATTTTCCATATAATGTACATTATTGTTTCTCCTCTATGCCCCGCCTTTTTGAAACGCGTCGATTTTTACAAAGCTCATCGTTCTAAAAAAGCG
>NW_015536739.1:54481-112273 GCF_001515605.1 Sinocyclocheilus anshuiensis | reverse complement strand
CTTAACATACTGTGATGCCGTCTCCCAGCAGGACGAGACAAAACCAATAAAACCCATTACAAATGAGGCATTTGTTGCATTCAGTGGGGACATAATTACTGATTATAATGACTTATACTGTATTTTTACGCGTTGCCTTGCGTATCGCGCTGTGTAAACATTAAACCATGTCTGCATTTGTGATCGGAGAAACAACAAACAACAAGCCTACTCTACACTGCTCAAAACTCGTGTTTGAATCATCAGTGGCACATTATTTAAATATAAAAACATACTTACAGACTGTGAATCAGAAGCACCAGACTGTCCTTGCAAAGTTGGAACTGCCCAACTTTATATAAACAGCCTTTGTGCCACAGAAGCATTGTAGGCTACTGGTTGAGGAAACAGTCCTCATCCTCCATAAAATGCGCAGCACGCATCTGAATATTTCTAGTTGTGTCCTCTTTTTTTCTAGTTGTGTCCTCTTTTGGAAGGCCAAACAAAGTAGTTTACTTTACAGATCTTCTTTATGCACCAAGAGCTTGTAACACGCCAAAGAGAAAGGAAAAATTGAAATCGCATCATATGACCCCTTTAAGTGTTATCAGCCATTATGTACTAACATTTAAATTGATAAAGTTCTCTTGGCCACCTCTTTGGCCACCTGCTCACAACTGCTGTTTCTGACTTATTTAGACATAGAACTGTCTCTTTACAGCCACATCACAGATGTTTTAGGCATGCACTGAACTTTGCCTCAGCGCCAGGCACAAGTCAAATGACTGCCAGAAAAGTATAGGTGCAGAGAGAGCTTCAGTAAAAGAACAGTATATATACGAGATTTTGTGGAGCAGATAATACAGCATGGTTAAAAATGGAGACAATTAAAGCAGCATCTAAATTTAGCAAATGCATGAATGTATTTTTTTTATATGCGTCACATTTAAAGGGATAGTTCACACAAAAATGAACATTCTGTCATCATTTACTCACCCTCGTGTCATTCCAAACTCGTAAGACTTTCGTTCTTCTTCGGAACACAAATTAAGATTTCGAGATTTTGTGGAGCAGATAATACAGCATGGTTAAAAATGGAGACAATTAAAGCAGCATCTAAATTTAGCAAATGCATGAATGTATTTTTTTTATATGCGTCACATTTAAAGGGATAGTTCACACAAAAATGAACATTCTGTCATCATTTACTCACCCTCGTGTCATTCCAAACTCGTAAGACTTTCGTTCTTCTTCGGAACACAAATTAAGATTTTTTTTTTTTAATGAAATCTGAATTTTTAAAAAGATGCAAGATTGCATCTTTTTATATTTTTGATTCGACAGTGTTGTTAGACTGTTTTTCCTATGCACCTATCGTTTTTTCAGGTGTGCTGAGTTTCATTGATTCATGAAATCTGAGCAATTTCTGTCCCTCCATTGACAGTCTGGACAACTACCATTTTGATGCTTCAAAAAGTTCATAAAAAGATCATAAAACTAATCCATATGAATTGATTGGTTCAGTCCAAATTTTCTGAAGAGACTTGATTGCTTCATATGATGTAATTTATATTACCTTGAGCATAATAAGTACATTGTACCTAACAATTAAGTAAGGAATAATTGTATAAATAATTGACGACGGGCAGTTGAATTATTAGAAAAATAATGTGGCCACGACGCGAAGCAGAGTCAATTATTCCGCTTATACTACGGTTACCACACCTCAAGACATCGATCAGATGATATAATTAAAGTGATTCGTCCGGTTTTTGTACTTAAATCGCTATTGTGAGTAGGATTATTTCTTCTGCATCTCATCCAACGCCTCTTTTGCTAGTTCCAAAACGTCATTTTAAAGCTGGTAATGGAGGCTTGAGCTGTTGATAGCATTCTAATGCAGTTATTAATGAAGTTATTAGAAAGAGAGCGAGAGAGACAGAGACACACAGAGAAAGAGAAAGAAAGAGAGAGAGAGAGAGAGAGAGAGCTTGTGTGAATTAGGCTACCTCTGTGCGAAGATCTGTCCTCTGCTGGAAAACAAACAATGCAGATTAGAGAAACTGAAGTGTGTATCTTCATTTATTTATATTTCTACATGATAACATGCATTTATAAATGTCCATTTGTCATGACAAATGATTAAGGCTGTGGGGGCTGTAATTATTTTTGTACATTGCTATCTTTATTCTATGAAATATTACAAAATCTAATTAAGTGGATGCTACCATTAAGGCATTTGTTGCTTATCTGTGGGGTGAGATTTTTAAACATTTAAATGCAATTATTAACACATTTTCACACTTTCCATGGCAATGCTTTTTATAATTACTTTTAAAAATATAATTATTAGTTTAATTTTTCTTAAAGTTTTTCTTATGATTTAAATAATGATGTCACTTTATATGCATTTTGCTTATTTAGTGTATGTACGCCTCTTTTGCTAGTTCCAAAACGTCATTTTAAAGCTGGTAATGGAGGCTTGAGCTGTTGATAGCATTCTAATGCAGTTATTAATGAAGTTATTAGAAAGAGAGCGAGAGAGACAGAGACACACAGAGAAAGAGAAAGAAAGAGAGAGAGAGAGAGAGAGAGAGCTTGTGTGAATTAGGCTACCTCTGTGCGAAGATCTGTCCTCTGCTGGAAAACAAACAATGCAGATTAGAGAAACTGAAGTGTGTATCTTCATTTATTTATATTTCTACATGATAACATGCATTTATAAATGTCCATTTGTCATGACAAATGATTAAGGCTGTGGGGGCTGTAATTATTTTTGTACATTGCTATCTTTATTCTATGAAATATTACAAAATCTAATTAAGTGGATGCTACCATTAAGGCATTTGTTGCTTATCTGTGGGGTGAGATTTTTAAACATTTAAATGCAATTATTAACACATTTTCACACTTTCCATGGCAATGCTTTTTATAATTACTTTTAAAAATATAATTATTAGTTTAATTTTTCTTAAAGTTTTTTCTTATGATTTAAATGATGTCACTTTATATGCATTTTGCTTATTTAGTGTATGTAGATCATGAAGTACTTAACAAATTCTTTAATGTACAGACTTTCAGACTGCAGTATCACTGAAGAAGGTTATAAAGCTCTGGCTTCAGCTCTGAGATCAAACCCTTCACACCTGATAGAGCTGGATCTCACAGGAAATGATCCTGGACAATCAGGAGTGAAGCAGCTCAATGATTTACTACAGGATAAACACTGTAAATTAAAGACCATCAGGTAATAAAAGCATTCAGATAAATAAACATTAATGTTTTTTCAGTTTTTATAACAGTTTTTCTCAGAGTTTTGTAATACAATGTAAAAAATAACTGATTGTGCTTATTTCTTTTATTTGAATAATACAAATGTTCTCAATGAAACTGGAGACAATTATCATAACTGTAACTTCAACCACGTACTACACACATTTTACATTAATACTACACTGGAGTAGAGGTGCACAATATTTAGGTGGCTGAGATATTATTGGCTGATCACTGGGAAAATTCAGTTATTATTATAGCACTGAGAATGGATTTTCCACTTATATTTTCACAGATAATCAGTTGTGGTATATTTGTGTTCACAAGAGAATATCTGATAATGATTCAGTGTATTTGTCAGCTGGTGTCACGTGTGTTTAGACAAATTATAGCACATTATCATTTTCTGTTAGTATTATTTTTGGCCATGTTTTATTTTAATCATCTGCTGTAATTAAAGATATGCTGTTTTATGTGTTCTGTTTATGTGTAAGGAAGTAATAAGTGAAAACACATTTCTGTACTTTCTGTTTCTGGTGTTTGCTTATACATGAAAATGGCATATGTTTTTATTCTGTGTGTTGTTTTATCTTTATTGCCTGCTGTAAATTTAATTTATGTTTAATTCATTGAGACAAATGTTTGTAGTTAATTATTCTACTCTGTTTAGAGATTCATTCAGAATGGGAGCTCTTAAAGGCATAAAATTGGAATATTATCTAATCTGTAATTCTGCTTCCTGTAGGTTTTTGAAAAGTCCTGCTGCAGAGGAAGCGTGTGAGTATCTTACAAAAGTTCTGGGTAAAAGTCCATTACTTCTGACAGAACTGGATCAGTGAAGATAGATTAGGAGATCTGGATTGGGAGAAACTCTCTGCTCTTTTGATGGACTCTCATAGCAAACTGGAGACAATAAAGTGAGTGAACATGATTTATACATTATAACTTCTGTTTCATCATTATTAGATTGTCAGTCACATGTGTGAGCAGATATGAAGAATTGTTGATTTGTTGTTTGTTGAATATGTGCTGAATAATAAATAATGCTGTTTGTTATCCAAAGCGACTTACAAATGAGGACAACAGAAGCAATCAATTGTAGTATTAAAACAACTAAAAACAGATTCAAAACTAAAAGCTAAAACTCAAAACTTAACATTTAAATGAAAAACAAAAGCAAATACAAATCAAACGACAGTAGTTTATCAGTAATCCTAAAAAATAACACTGCCAAACCTACATGCTAAAAAACAACAACTTACTTGCACAGTGTTTCCCCTAGGTTTACGGGAAGGTTTACGACTCCTTTTTAATGGTTAAATAAAATTGTATTAATCGAAAAGCATGTCTAATTAATTCAAATCATGAAACTTAAACAATTTAACATCAATTTATTAAAAGTTTAACAAAAATTACATGTTTAGGGCCCTATTAAATGTTTTATTTTTTTCCAACCTTATGTTTTATTGTTAACAAATTCTGATTTAGCATGTCTAATTATTTGAATTTTAAGGCATAAAATATTAATTTAATCTATCTTTTAAGTAATGAGAACACATTTGTGCATTTTTACACAAAAGTCATGTCAAATTAGATTTTTTGGAAAATAAAGGTCATTTAATATTACAATTAAAACATTGAAGAAATATTGTATGATTATTCCTTAAAAATAAGGTTTTAATAATTTTAGTAGTAGTAGTAGTAACCTATTGTAACAGTTCGTAGTTTGGGAAGAAGGAGGCGGGAACCGGCGAAAGCTCAAAGAAAACTTTAATAAAATAAACAAACACCAAAACACAAAATAAACTCCAGGCCTGGTCCTCTCTCGTCTGTCACTGTCGTAGCTGGATCTCACAGGAAATGATCCTGGACAATCAGGAATGAAGCAGTTTATTGATTTACTACAGAATCAAACCTATTCACTGAAAACACTGAGGTGAGTGTCCTTAAGTGCAATACATTTAAGATTTTAACTGAAATGCAATTAAACCATCAAACCATCTTTTATCTCTGTGTGCAACATTTACATGTACCTACATCTAGATTAATTGACCAGATCTTACCTTTGAATTCAGTTATTTTTTAATAAATAAGAACTATGATTTGTGAAAAGATTGAAATAATTTAATAAATTAATTATTTCTTTTTGCAATGATTTGAGTTTAATGGTTATTTTGGATTATACTTGTAAAATTTAATTACTTTTATGTTGTATTTGTGGTGTACTCAATTCAGTTGTATTTGTAATTCATCCTCTCCTGTTTAATATTTTAGGCTGTGTGATTGTGGTCTAACAGACGAAAGCTGTTCAGCTCTCGCTACAGTCCTGAGATCAAACTCCAGTCTGAAAGAACTTGACTTGAGCAACAATAATCTGCAGGATTCAGGAGTGAAGAAACTCCAGAACGGATTAGAAGATACATACTGTACACTGGAGAAACTCAGGTGAGTTGAATTATCATTAATTGCATGTAACATTTTTTTTTTCATAATAACATTTATATTTTAACAGTAAGAAATATGTTTTTAATTCTATAAATCACATAGTACTTTTTGATCATTATAAAACTTTTTTTTCCAAATAGACTTTCAGACTGCAGTATCACTGAAGAAGGTTATCTAGCTCTGGCTTCAGCTCTGAGATCAAACCCTTCACACCTGATAGAGCTGGATCTCAGAGGAAATGATCCTGGACAATCAGGAGTGAAGCAGCTTGATGATTTACTACAGGATACAAACTATCAACTGAAGACACTGAGGTGAGATGTGATGAGATGATACAAAATAAATGACATGCAGGCTAAATATTCATACATAATATTATTTCAGTAATACAATAAGCTTGATTTGGTGCATCTAAGGTACTGTGTTGTTGGTGACAAAGTGTTGTGGTATAAGCTACAGTACTGTTTAAATAGACATTATGAGCCGCTAAATGTGCTGATACTCAGTAGTTTGTTACTAACTTTTTCTGAATACACTGTAGTTTAATTTCCATCAAGCCCAGATTCTCAACACTGTATCACTCTGCAGCAGATCTATGAGTCTACAGTTCTTCACAAACATGTGGTGTCTTGAAAGATCTTTTGCTCTTCTGCTCCTCATGACATTAGCACTGTTGCACTGTTTCTGTTTTTAGACATCACTGTTTTTTGACATTTGGATGTCAAATAATAATACTTTTTTATGTTCAAAGTAAAACAGTAAATAGAGCTTGTCATTAGGAAAAATAATGAATTCTGTTTTATCAACATGTTTTGTAAGGCAGTGGACATTTATTTCAGAATTAACATGAATCCTGCTTTACCTTTTGCAGGTTTTTGAGAAGTCCTGCTGCAGATGAAGCCTGTCAGTATGTGAAAGGAATTGTGGGTAAAAACCCGTTACTCCTGAGAGAGCTGAATCTGAGTGAACGTGAACTAGGAGACACACGAGTGAAACAGATCGCTGCTCTTCTGCAGGATAAACACTGTAAACTCAACACATTGACGTGAGTATCTTACATAATTTAACATGTATTTGATAATACAATTTTCTCATTTGTTTGAGCCAGAGGCGTCACAATGTGAAGTATTAAAATTAAACAGGCCATTAAAAACAAATAATTTTAAAAAATGACAATTAGCTTTAAACAGTAGGCCAAATCACTTAGATCATGGGTCATTATTAATTATTTCAGATACTGTAGAGGGAGAGCAATGGTTTTCTTAAAGAACTTACAAACCCTTCAAAACAAAAATGCAACATTTCAACAATTTAGTGCCTGTTTCAGAACAAAGAAAATTAATGATGTATCAACAGATCATCCACCAATCTTTATCGGCTGACGTTCAACCTAATCCTTCAGTCCTGCTTAAATTCAGGAAACCTTAATTGATTTTCATAGATCTGATTCATTGTCTTTTCTCTTTCTGTCTTCAGTCTGTGTGGATGCAGTATTACAGAGAAACAGTGTTTCATCCTGACTTCAGCTCTGTGTTCAAACCTTTCACACCTGAGAGAGCACCATCTACTGTCAAGAGAGTGAACTGCAGTTTCATTCAGCATGTCTACTTCACTTCTGGTGGTTGACTGTCTGGGAGTGACACATGCATTGCTGAAGCAACAGTGCAAGTTTATGTTAATGAGAACTTTAAAATATGTTTGGTTCATTATCAAACTGAGGTGGAACAAATTAGAATATGGCAGGCCACCATAGTTTAAATAATTAATGGGGAACACTGAATTTCTCTGCCACTGGAAAGCCATTAGGTGAAACTCATCATCACATGATTTCCTATTGAAGTGACTGTGATTTTGCCTAGAAAATTATGCTAAGAAATGACAAACATGACTGTGCCCTCTGGGTTAATATCACACTCTGGGTTAAAGGGAAAATAATTTTCTTCCTCTGTCTGCTTGTCTTTCTCTTTCTAGTATACATGACTGTGGCATTACAGATGTTGCTTGTTTGGCTCAGTCTTTGGCTGAAACAAAAGCACTGCAGTTTTTAAAAGAGCTTGATCTGAGTAACAATAAAATAGGAGACTCAAAGCAGCAGCTCAGTGATGTGCTACGAGACTCAAACTGTGAACTGAGGTGAGAAAACATCCTTCTGTCGCAGACACACTAACACAAACAGACAAACATTATGTACACTGTTTTAAATTTATTATATATATAAAAAAAATATATATATATATATATTTTTTTTGTTACAGTCTACTTTGTACTAATTAAAATATTGCAACAAATTTTCAACTTGTTCTACTCAACACTGTTGTTCTCTTCTGATTCCTCTTTACAGCCTGGAGAAAGAACAATCGCTCTTGAGGGCTGGTGTAAACTACATTGGTAGCTACATTGGTGGGTGGTTTACTCGGTCTAAAGCTCCGGAGGATCCTGTGAAATCAACAGAACAAGAAACGTCATCAGATGAGGAATCCTCGGAAGGTTCTCACTTTAGTACTGTTATAAATTAATATGTGTGATGGTAATTTTGGTGAGATGTTGCTAAACAGCAAACAATTAATAGAAACAATGCCAAACTTACAGCTGCTACAACTTCAAATAGCACTGCTTTAACAAATCTAAAGCTATTATGCTAACTGTTATATATTACTTTTTAAAAATGATTACTAATGCAAACAGGTGGAAGAGGGTTAGACCTTCAAATGAAATAATGCAGCATTAATAGAAACATACATGTACACATGAGTAATGGTGAATGCTTTATTGTATGTTTTGTATTTATCTGAATGCTATTTTGCATTTTTTACAGGTGAAACAGAGGAGGGAGAAGAGGCTGATGAGCGCTCAAAACAGCTGGATTAGTAAGAATACAAGTCTATGGTATAAGACCTTCATCATGATGATGTCAAGATTAAACTCATCCATAATGAAACAATTAAAATATTGCTGATCATGACTGTGAATGTAATTTAGCACTTATATATCAAATAACATAAACTGAGTCTAAAATTTAAATGTAATTATTATGGGCTACATGTACACAGATTCAAATCAGTGATCTATAATAGAGTCATTTTTAGAGATCAGTGGTCCTGTCGTATTTATATTTCTTTATACCATTGTTTATTTTACATTTATGTATGTTTTACATTACATTTCTCTTACATTTTATATACAGACTGTTTAAATGTGTTTTTGTAAGTTCTGTGTCTGTCTCATGAGAAACATGTCTCTGTACATAAGACTCTTTGACTGAAGTAAGAGGTGTGGATGAATCTGTTCTCTCACACCGGCGCAGACTGATCTTTACTAGTTAGAATTTATGCAGCATATTATGTGCTTTCAGTCACTAGTTTAGATTGTATATCGAATGCGTTTTGTTTAGTGATTTTAATCTTCTCTTGTATTGTAATGTAATGTGTTGGCATATTGTAACTATACAAATAAAAAACTTGATCATTTTATTTTGTTTGAAGAGTTTATTAATTCAATAGCCAGCTATCAGTATAATTGGAGATACAGCAGATACCAAGATTTTCCACTGAAAAAGTCACATCTGCAGTTCTTCAAGCTCACCGCTAGAGGTCAACACACCATCACATCACATTAAAGTACAAGCAACAGTTTCAGCATGTCACTATAGTGTCCAAACCATATAGACTTTATGCTCCAAACTTTGTCCAAACCTTCAGCAGAACTAGTATTTTACAGCTCTGTGTGCGATTGCTTTTCCTACTGTTTCCTGCTGCTGCTGCTATTATTACACAGAATTCTATGCTCATGAATTAGATATATTTACATTAGAAACACTTAATCTACTAATTAACTTATTTAATTGATTCGTAAGTTTGTAATATCGAATTAAGCAAATTATGCATAAATCGAATGACTAGATGTACAATATTTCCAAATAGTTACAAATTTCTCCCAAAATAAAATGTATATTTGTTCATTCACACTCTTCCATTCATTTTATTCTGGAACGTGAGGTTTGTTATGGCGTTTTTATTTCTTAAATATGAATATAAATGTATTCTCTTTTTTGTTATAATGTGTCAGAGTGTTTGTATGAATTGATGAATATGAAGCGGATGTGTTTTCGCGAGGTTTGTGTTTCAGAGTGTTTGTTTGTCGCGCGCAGATCTGAGGGGTGCCGCGGGCGCGTGTGCATGGCAGCATCTTTCGCCCACCGACATCTCTTCATTTCACTTCATTTTACTTCTCAGACAAAAACAGCGATTGCTGCCGCGTCGTATCTGGATATTCCGCTCTGCTGGGTCACCGTGAGGATATCTGTGCTGCAGGATTGAGTGTTTTCATGGAAAATGGCGAGATGGGTTCACGCGTGTCTGCTGCTGCTGGTGATTTTCAGCGGATCGTGGACCGCAGTGGACACGCTCACATTTCCACAGCATTACACGTAAGACACGATTCTCACAGCATTATATGAAGGAATCATTCGTTTCCAGAGTGTTACACGCAAGAAAACGCTCTGTAAGAACTGTTTCCACAACGTAACACGTTAGAAATGTAATTCAAAGCAATACACGTAGCCTATTAGATAAGAAATGTACATTTCCATAGAAATACAAACAAGCCAATTTACACAAAATCAAAAGATACAATAATAATTTCCACAGCGTTACACGTAACAAACGCTAATTTCCACAGCGTTACATGTAAGAAATGTTCATTTCCACCTCAATGCACGTTCAAGAAATATTAATTTCCACAACATTACGTGTAACAGATTCTAGAAAAGGAAAGCTCACTTCCAACATTACACGTAAGAAAGAAATTTCCACGGCATTACACAGAAGAAAAACTTATGTCCACACCGTTACACTTAAGAAATACAAATTTCCACAAAATTTCACGTAAGGCCTATAATTTCCGCAACATTACAGGTATTATACTATTCACAACATTACACGTAAGAAATACTGATTTCCACAGCATTACATGCAAGAAACGCTTATTTTCTCAACGCTACATGTCAGAAAAATTAACTTCCACAACATTATACAATAAACTCACATTACCACACACTTAATTGATTGTTGAAGTTAACATGTTATTCATACGTGTTTAGGGTAAATTTGAGGTTACTAAGTTATACGTTGTAACAAATTTATCCCCCAAAAGACGTAAATATGGCTAAACCTCTCTATGGGAGAAAAAATAAATAAAATATGAATTTTTAAAATTCTAAAATACAAATGTAAGTGTGATTGAGATTTACTCATTAAAAACATTAAAATTGAGATTTTAATGGTTCAGTAACCCTCAGAAAATCGCAAAGTAATTACTGTCACATCTATCTATCTATCTATCTATCTATCTATCTATCTATCTTCTGTGGCTTAAAGGGGTCATATGATGCGATTTCAATTTTTCCTTTCTCTTTGTAGTGTTACAAGCGAGAAATTCTTTATAAAAGTTAAGAGTCAGCCACGCCTACCTAAAACGGCTCTTTCTAACACGCCCCCACATACCTACATCACTATGTGGGAAGATTTGCATAATGTAAATCTGCCTGTAAGTACGTTTACATATTTAAATAATTTGCCACTGATGATTCAAACGCGAGTTTTGAGCAGTGTAGAGTAGCGCTTGTTGTTTGTCGTTTCTCTGATCACAAATGCAGAAGACATGGTTTTATGGTTACGCGGCACGATATACAATGCAACTCATTAAAAGACAGTATAAGTCATTATAATCAGTAATTATGTCCCCACTGGATGCAACAAATGCCTCGTTTGTAATGGGTTTTATTGTTTTTGTCTCATCGCTCCGGCCGAACAGGGCATCACAATATGGTAAGGGGCGTAACATTTCCGTCACACGCTTGAGGTATTCGGCCAATCACAATGCACTGGATAGCTGGCCAATCAGAGCACACCTCTCTTTTCAGAACGATGAGCTTTGTAAAAATAGATGCGTTTCAGAAAGGCGGGGCATAGAGGAGAAACAATAATGTACAGTATGTGGAAAATAATGTGTTTTTTGAACCTTAAACCGCATAAACACATTTCATTACACCAAATACACAAAATAATGTTATTTTTAGCAACATCATATGACCCCTTTAAATCTTGATCTTTCCCTGTGAAGTAAATATGGGTCACAGCAGCCCCTCATTTCTCTGTATCTCTGTCTGTGTCTCTAGGGAGTGTGTGTAAGGTAATAGGCAGCCGGGAAGATCGCAGCTGTGTGTGTGTCTGGGTCTGGGGCTGGGCATGCTCAGATCAGCTGCTGAGAGTGCATCAGATCACCTGAATCACTGACACACACACACCCTAATACACTCTAACCTCTACATATTGTGTAACACATGCTGCTAAACGTGCAGTAAACCAGAGCATGTGTGTGTTTACATCAGCTGTGATTGACAGTGGAGACTGAAATTTTGCTGCATTCCTCTAGAATAATGAAATGTCATCAGTTATATTAATTTGCCAAGTGACCTTTATCCCCTTTTCAGTAAAGTCAACAGCTATAAGTAGAAGAAAGGCTCCAGTATGCCAATAATTTTTGTTTTATTCCAATATTTTTTCAATCCTTAGTGCCGATTGATAACTCTCCTACCCAAACACTCACTTTTTCATCAGACAATGTGAAAACCTAGGCCTAGTTAGTGTATTATGGCCAATAACTGATATGATGGCTGATATTGTAAATGTATTGTGTGCAGGGTTTGAAATTTAACACCCGCCAAATGCGGGTAAAAATGGCAGCTGTGGCGGGTAACGCTGTCAAATCACTAGCCAATTTGGCGGGTTACTTTTCGTAAATTATGTTTACTAATTAATTTCTTGAGGAAGTTCATGTAAGCCAAATCTGCGCAGATTTAGTGTAAATACTGAACTCGAGACTCATCACGCAGCATCTGGGCATATCTAGCTTACTTGAACATACCCAGCGATGTAGCTACTGGCCATCGGGAGCACCGGGACATTCCCGGTGGGCCGATCGCCGAAGCGAGGGAGACCTCATATTAGGCGCTGTTTGTAAGTTTACAGCCCACGCGAAACTGCAAAAAGCAAGTACTCCAAACGTGTGAAGCGGTGCTACCCGGTGCATCCGCCAGCCACGCGTTAAAGCAGAGCGGGATCAGTCTCCCGCACAGCGCTGCGCTTCCGCCACGATTTATAAGAGATAAACAGCGCAAATCGCTCGATCCATTCAGAATGACACAGAATTGTGTTATACAGTTGTGTGATATGACAACATTAAAGGTTCTGCCTGAAAACAGCCACGACAAAGTAAAATGCATGTAAACAAACTTTAATAGCGTATTTCTCTTTAAATGTTTCATTCTAATTAATTTTAATTTAAGATGTGGCACAGCACAGCACGACAAAATCCCCGACAGTAAACTGATGCCTCGTTCTATTTATGACGTAGGCCTACTGTTTGACAAAGTACAAATGATTTGCAATGGTCACTTTGTCGCATCCAGTGTGGACAGCCTCAAGCTGTTGGCTTACCTCCGGCCTTTTTTTCATAATTTATTTGTTTAATGTTTTTGGCGAGTAGAAATTATGAATGGCCGGTAACTTAAAAATTTAGTAGCCAAATTGGCTGGTGAGTGAAAAAGTTAATTTCAAACCCTGATTGTGTATGTGTGTGTGTGTATATAGTGCATCCAAAATTGTCCAGTCGTCATATCCTCTCAATTAACACAGATTATTAAAAGCTCGACCTGTAGAGATTTTGCTTGTTATGATCTTCTCTTGTTAATTGACAGTTGCAATTTAATTAGGTTCAGAGTGTGAATGCTAAACGACCTGAACTTATGTAATATAACATAACTGCAGTCGAGCTGTAATCACGTACAAATCTGTTGTCGTGGAAACAGTTAATATTTATGATCAGACTGCAGGGTTGTGATTTAACCGTACATGTTCTGTAGCAGAACCGATGGTTTAATGAAGCCAAACGGACCCCACAGATGCTAAATAATTCATCTGCATCTGTAGAGCAGGACTGCGTTCCTTCAAGCAGCGCGGTTTGTTTGAAGCCTGTGTGTTTGTGGACTGTATAAACACATCGCTTTCTGTACATAGATTATATTGATCAGTTTAGCCGACTGTGAGGATATTATATCATAATAGGTCACTGATACTGTCTAGGGATGCACCGATGCCACTTTTTCCAGTACAATCCACTCAACGTGCTTTGTTAATCAGCTCGCGCACATACAGGCATTAATACTGAATGTTTAACGTTATATTCATTGCATACATATACTTCGTAGTAGACATCCTTAACACCTTTCTGCTGTCTGTTGTTCTGTTGTCGGTGTTTCTTTGTCTGAATATGGCGCTTATCACATGCTGTGTGGTATCGGCGTTTGGTATCGGGGCATTTTTACGAGTACGAGTACAGGAGCTCAGTATCGGTATCGGTGCATCCCTATGTTGTAGGAATGAGGACAGTTCAGTTGAGGTCACTGAAAATATATTTACTTCGAATCATTTTCTGTCACAACACACGTTAAATTATATGGTAGAAACCACACATTACAGTATTGCAGAGAAATAACACGTTAATGTTTTCAGATCATCGTCATCACATTGTTTATATTGTATACACAGTCAGTCGTGTAGTAGTGCAGAGCTGGCGGTATTTTAATATCCAGAGGAGATTTTTTTACAAAAAAAGTGTCTGACTAATTATCCCACACACGGCAACCTAAATATTGATTTACGTTGAAATTGTACAATCTTACGTGTTTAGTATCTTTCTTTAGTGGGGAAAAATAGTCCATTACACTCAGAGCTGAGTAGATTATTTACAAATTGTAGTTCGTTACTAATTCCAAATTAGGGTACATGACAAAAATTGTAGTTACATCCATTACATTACACATTTTTGGTAATATAATCAGACTACTTTTTGATTAGGCCTAATTTTAGATTACTTTTGACCTAACTCGTTTATCACATTGATTTAAATAGCATAACCTTGTACCATATTGATGTAAAGAAAAAGATATATTCCATTTGTTGTTATTGACAACATAAAGCGCATCAAGGTTTCCCAAACTGGGGTTTGTAAAGGAACTGCAGGGGTTTCGTGAGTTTAATGAATAGCAAATAATTAATTAAATCATAAAAATGTCAAATTAAAATAAATCATTTGAAAATAAATTAATGGATAATTTGTGTAAATAATATGTAATCATGTGATCTATAAAAATTTAACTGTAGTGTGATTCTGATTATTTTCAAATGTAATTTAATCTAATTACAACTACTTAATTTTTGGAATCTGATTATGTAATCCATGATTACATGTAATCAGTTACTACCCAGCTCTGATTACACTGTACAAAATCATCTGAGGGAAATTTCACTCACAATTCAGATGCAATGGTGCCAATTAAATGAAAGGATCCGCTCAAAATACTATAGGTTTGCGATGCAATTTTCAAAGGTTTTTTTTTGTTTCATATAAATGCTGTTTTCTCCTCTTTTTTACTTAAAATGTAGTATTTCTTAACTTTTTGACACTTTTTGCTCCAATTCTCTATCAATAACTCATCGCCGCATACTCGTTGGTTAAAATGTGCAAAAACACTTGAAATCGTCACGAATTGCAATCCAAACAAGTCAAGACCAGGAAGGAGCCATTTACCGGATCATCAAGAACTTCAAGGAGAGAGGTTCGACTGCCCAAGAGTGTCCAGCAAGCGCCAGGACCGTCTTCTCCTGAGGAATCGGCTCTGGAATCGGGTCTCCAGCAGTGCAGAGCTTGCTCAGGAATGGCAGCAGAGAGACTTCTTCCAACGATCCATGAGCAATTTGGTGATGATCAGTGCATTTTCCAGCATGATGGAGCACCGTCACAAAGCAAGAGTGATAAAGAAAGTGGCTCGAAGATCATTACATTGAAATTTTGGATCCGTGGCCAGGAAACTCCCTGGATCTCAATCCCATAGAGAACCTGTGGTCAGTCCTCAAAAGGCGAGTGGACAAGCAGAAGCCCAAAAATTGTGATCAAATCCGAGAACTAATAAGGCAAGAATCCTGCAAACATGTCCGTGCGGGGCCCATGCTGGCTTTTTGCGGGCACAGTAGGCTAGGGCCAGCCCACACCAAACCTAAACAGGCCCAGTGCGGGCTTGCCCAGGCGAGGCCCACAGCTTTGGGCTCACCGCGGGCTCTCTGTGAGCAGCCCACACTAGCGGACTGCCCACATTAATCACATGATGGACCAGTGTGGGCCAGCCCGTTCGGGCCCAGATCAACTTTTGAATCCTTTGGACCCATGCAGGTTTTGTGTAGGCAGCCCTGTAATGCAACTAGGAGAATACAAACAACATTGACTGGCCATTTTTTAGCCACTCAATTGAACTGGAATGGATCAAAAGAGACCTTTTCAGAACATGTTGTTTCATATAGGCCAAGGATCCTCAAATCTGGCTCACAAGATCCACTTTCCTGCAGAGTTTAGTTCTAACCTTAATCAAACACACTTGAGCATGTCTTCAGGATCATTAAAAATCACAGGTGGGTGAGTTTGATCAAAGTTGGAGCTAAACTCTGCAGGAAAGTGGATCTCACGAGCCATATCTGAGGTGTAGCAGACATGAGCCTGTTAATAAGAATTTTGTGGGCAGTGTTCTTCCTTACCTCTAGGGGTGCTAGGGTGTTTTAGGTTTCCTTAAGTCAGTGGTTCTCAAACCTCTCCATGATTAACCCCCAGCAATGCGCATTTTGTATCTCTCCCTATATCTGACACACCCAATTTAGGGCTGTATCCGAAATCACCCCCCTATACCCTCATTCACTATTCCCTACATTAGTCCACTCATACAATTCACTTGAAAGAGTGAATGAAAACGAGTGAGTGAATTCGGACACTGAGTTCACCGGAAGGACTGCCTCTTTTGCATAGCTTGCTTGCTGTTAAATAATCATTTGAAACGGGCAGCTCCAGTAGTAAGATTAAAGGATTTATCTCAAACTCTGTCACATGTCATATAGATTTATTTTGTTGGAAATCTATATAAAAATGTATATGATATGTATGATATATACAGCTACATTGATATAAATCCCTGATTGTCCTCTGTCATTAAACTTACAGCAGAAGCTGTGTTTTTCCATTGTGTGACAGTTTTGTTGTGTGTGTTGTGTAGGATCATGCACTGGGCTCGTCGCATTGAACAGGAGATTGACAGAGTCTTGCAGCACATCAGCGGGGCTCAACAATTGAAAGGGGTAAGACTGTGTGTGTGTGTGTGTGTGTGGCTTTTCCAGTATCTCTGTCAAACGTGTGCTCATTACCGTGGGTCTGGCTTGCATGTCAAACACCCACAAACAATGAAGAACTCAGGCACTCCTGCAGAGTCTGTGCTGGAGAATATAATGATCCTGCCATTCCTCCACTTAGAGGCTACAGCGTCTGAATGCATCCTGAAGCTCTGTGTGTGCGTCTGCTCACATCACTGAGAGAGAACAGATGGTTCGCCCCTCATTCATTTACCCAGAATGCCACAGGGCTGTAGACAGAGCGCTTCACTGCTGCTGATGATCAATACAGGCATGTAACCAGCATGTTTGTAGATGCATTTGTAGCGAATCAGCTCAAAGGGGAAATATGAATAACTAGTTATAATTAATTAGAAATATTTAGATCCGCTGTAAGTATTTACTTGACATCTCAGTGTCAACTGTCTGTCAATTCTAAGAATGTTAATTTCCTGGTTAAGGAAAATAACTTTCTTACTGTACAATACTACTCAGAGCATGTAGCAAAAACCTGCATGATTAGGGACTCCAGTTATGAGCAAACAATGAACAACCTCAAGTTTAATACAAGACTTTATTAACTACATAAACACTTAAACTAGTCTAACATACACATACACACACACACGCATGCAGTTGGCATAGGAAAAAGCGTTAAAGCTTAAGCAGTAAAGAGAAGAGAAATAAAGACATGAAGCTATGGTACAATTTGATATTCAGCAGATCTACAGCCTGAAGGAAACATCAGTTTCTTAGTTCAAACACACCTTTGTAAAAGGTGCAAATGATACTTAATGTATCGATTAATAAGACTAAGTTTGATACTTGCACGTCTCGCCTGTTTGAAAGAGAGTCCTGATGCACTTTGGGGCTCCAGTAGGTTGGCTGAAGTTAGGTGATGAGAAAGGACCATTTTGAGTCAGAGGATCTTGATAAATGGAAAGACTAGGCCGAAGCCTGGTGCAGACTTAAGGGTTGCAGAAGAGTTTCTAGCTCACATCCTTATCTTTTCAGAAACTAACAGGACAGCAGACTGAAAGGCTATACAGGTGCATCTCAATAAATTAGAATGTAGTGGAAAAGTTCATAGTGCTGTATCCAAGCATGTTAACAGAAAATTGAGTGGAAGGAAAAAGTGTGGAAGAAAAAGATGCACAACCAACCGAGAGAACCGCAGCCTTATGAGGATTGTCCAGTGTTAAGTTTCCACAGTCTGTGATGATTTGGAGTGCAATCTGCTGGTGTTGGTCCAAGAGAATCACAATGCTGAAAAAGCATTTTCAGAAACAACGTTTGGATTTGAAATCAAAATAATGGATAAATGTTGTGTTTGTGGTAAACAGCCGCGGATCAGGAGCGGACTGCCAACACGTCCTGTGCGAAAGCAAAATGAGTCCGTGCTGCTTCTGCACCGCATACACATACTGTGTACGCACTGCAGACGGAGTACGTGTCAACTTGGCGCAACAAATCTAGTTCAGCATCTGAGGCAACGCCACAAAGAGCTCTATGACCAATGCATGGCAAATAAAAAAATCCCTGGACACGGGAATTTTTTTTCTTCTGCCATATGTCTATTCTAGAGACATTTTGTTACACCTTTACTTAGTGATTATTTTGCCTTATGTCTGTTCTAGAGACATATTACAGCTTTTTGATAAAGCTCTAATTGGTTTTCTTTTGGAAATATGTTTCAAATTCACACTGAATGCATTTATGACTGTAAAGCATGTCTGTGTGTGTCAAAATCGTGATTAAAATCAAAATAGCAAAATTGATCAAAGAAATTGCGATAGGCTTTTTTTGTCCATATCGCACAGCCCTAATGGAAATGCAGCTATTGTTGACTAAAACCAACCTTAAACTACTGTGGACAACTCACAGAAATCCTGTGAATAAAACTAAACCTAAAAAACTAAATGAAAGTAGCAAATTGAACTTAAAACTGGAAAAACAAAAATTTTAAATTTGTTTTTATTCTGGCTCAGAACCAACATGCAGAATGGAAAATAGTGGCGTGCAAATTGCATTCGGTTCTCATTTTGTGCTGTTATCGCATTTGCGTATTTAAAATTTGAGACCCAAAACAACGCAAAAAGATAAACATTGCTAAATAAATGCTGAGTCTCGCTTCAACCAGCAGGACTAGATTTGATTGTGTAATCTTAGGCTATAATATTGATTGATTGATTGATTTTTTTTCTTCGTAATAACAAGTTCATGGGCGTCATCTTGACTCACTGTCTTGCTTTAAATGCTGTGTCTGAAAGTTGAAGTTGTCAGTGTGTAAGTGAGCATGTGTTTGATGTTGCTGTATTGAGCTGAGCTCTAAACAGCTCTTGTTCTGGACTCAGAGGTTATTTACCGGGGTAATGAGGCTTCAGTCTTCAGTCACGCCGCTGGATTTCAGCAGCTGTTGTCTCACACTGGAGCACAAACACTCATTTACACAAGGTGGAATCCCTGCAAAATGAGTTTATTTTGAGTGCATCACATCTGACAGGAATGTTTCTCAGCGATGAGCATTAATAATGCAAAACACAGACATGCAGCTCAGTCACGGTTTCCCCCAGCTGATGAATCCTCTTGATAGTATATAAATATATTTAGCACCATCAAGAGGATATACAGTACCATTAAAAGTTTGGGGTAAGATATTTTTAAGTAATAATTCTAGTTAGCAAGGATGCATTAAATTGATTGAAAGTGACTGTTATAATGTTACAAAAGATTTCCTTTTTTTTTTTTAAATCAATGCTGTTCTTTTGAACTTTCTATTGATCAAAAAATGCTAAAAAAAATTATAATCAGAAATTTTCTTTAGCAGCAAATCGGCATATTAGAATAATGTCTGAAGGATCATGTGACACTGGAGACTGGAGCAATGATGCTGAAAAATTCAGCTTTGCATCACAGGAATAGATTATAATTTAAAAATATATTCAAATAGAAAACAGCTATTTTAAATTGTAATAATATTTCACGATATTACTGTTTTGAACGGTAGTAGTGTATATATATGATCAAGAGAATGCTATGCTGTTTCAGATCTACGGTGAGAAGAGAAGACAGTTCAGTTTGGTCAGAAATAACCCTCGAGAAATTGTAGAGAAAGTTGCGACTGACATCGAGAGACTGCTGGCCAAGAAACGCAAAGCACTTGAGGTGAGAAAACATACAAAATCACACATGCTCTTGCTTAAAGACTATTTTTAACAGTTCTGGTTCGTATTTTCTGCCAGAAACTTGCGAGTGAAGCGGAGCGTCTTCAGAAAGATCATCGGTGGCAGGATGGAATCAAGGTCAGACGACTTTAACAGCACCACTTTATGTTTTTTACATTCACTTATGTGCATTTCGCAATACTTTTCACTCAGTTTGAAATTTCATTTATCACATTGCTTTTGCATGTGTGAGAGAGTCATCCGAGTCGATTCAGACCAATGACTCCTGTGTTGTTTTAACTGATTCATTAAAATGAACCGCACCGATCGAGCGTTTCATTCTTGAATCGAAAGCTGCGCTTTTTTTTTCATCTGCGATACTTGAGGCTCTTTTTCCTCTGACATTCACATCTATGTTTCTCTGATCCAAATACGAGCTTTACAGACAAACACAATATGTGAGTCATATTTCTGTGAGTCTGTAGCTGGAGGGTCTGTTTAAACCCAATAGATTGTGACGTCTCGTTTTTCTGACTGATTTGACTCATTAGAGCTGTTCAGCTCAACTGGCAGCACGAGTGAATTGTGCTGAACTAAGAGTTTGTCATGTGGAGGACATCTGTATTTGAATCTTCAGGTTCTCGAACTGATCTTAAACAGCAGATTTTTGTATCTCTGTTCTGTGTGTGTTTATTTCAGGAGGAAAATATTGAATATTATAACTCTAAAGCAGAGATGGACTATGTGAGTACATGTCTATCAATTGCCCATGAGAACAACATATAAAAAATCTTGTATTAGTAGACTTTCAATGTAGATTTAATGTAGTGGGCCTGTGAACTATTTTAAGAAAAGCATATGTAATGTAAAGGAAAATGATGCTTTCTTGTTATGTTAATAGGAAATATTCATACATTCATACACCATTTGTTTTTAGAAGCTGGTTGCTTGAACTCCTAAACTACTATTTTGCATGTTCATTTATCACCATATGACAATAATTCGGAATAAAGATCGGACTCAAGCTGAAACAATGGACTCTGATTATATCATGATTCTCATCAGGACGGTGAGGACATTGATTCCCAGATGTCATTGAAACTGGATTTTATGTATGATCCAAACTTCAAAAACCATGTGAACTACTCACACACCGCTGTCCAGATCCCCACAGACATCTACAAAGGCGGTGAGGAACCAGACTGATGCTATTAGATCTCTGTATGAGTCAATGAGAGTTCATGACGTGTCTGTCTGTCTGTAGCTCCGGTGATTCTGAACGAGCTGAACTGGACGCAAGCGTTAGAGCGAGTCTTTATAGAGAACAGCAGAGACGACCCGTCGTTGCTCTGGCAAGCATTTGGAAGCGCCACCGGTGTCACGAGATATTATCCAGGTAACCATCTGATCGACATGTACTGAGGCAGAGCATAGTTTGTTTTGTGTAAATTGTGAAACCAACCAATCGGATTGCAGCCTGAGACCACATATGTCCCAAATAAGTAACATATTTTGTTTTGTAGCTGCTCCCTGGAAAGCGCCGGATAAGATTGACCTTTATGATGTACGACGACGACCCTGGTAATACATTTCCTGTATCTTTTGAGTGTTTAAATCCTTTCTCTTTCAGTGAACCTGTAACTATGTTTGGAGACATCCAATCAGAAGCCAAACTGGCCAGTTAACCTACAGTAAATCAACTTTTTTGTCCATAGTCTACATCTGTAGAAACTGTTGATAGCCTTTGATTGGTCAGTTTAGGTCTGAGGGCGGGGCTTAACGGATCTTAATAATACTTAAAATTGTCGTTGTTTTCCTCAGGTACATTCAAGGAGCATCCTCGCCCAAAGATATGGTCATCCTCGTAGACGTGTGAGTATTTGTGTGTGCTGTTGTGAGCTGCGCATTTGCCTGGTTTTGTTTAAAATTTACATTTTTCCGTTCACAGGAGCGGCAGTGTCAGTGGACTTACTCTCAAACTGATCAAAGCTTCGGTCACAGAGATGCTCGACACACTCTCCGACGATGATTTCGTCAATGTGGCCAGGGTCAGTCAGCTACTTCTGATTGTTGGATTTTTAAAGTAGCTTTCATTTGATAGCCCAATTTGGCAAAAATTATGAGGAAACGATAGCAGACGGAGGACTTGGTTTTCAAGTGAAATGTAAAAGTAAATTAAAAGACCGCTTCTTAAACCAGAGAAGGTGAACATGTTGGTTGTCTTGGCATAAAAAAAAAACTCACTAGCACTGTCACTGAAAGCCAATTTAGTATTACTCTTCTTTGTTTTCGTTTTGAATAGTTTGTTGTCTTTGCTGTTTACCTGACGTTATGCTACGGAGGCTCTTTTATTTATTAATTTATTTATTTATTTAATTCCACAGTGTTTGCTAAACTTTCTGTGATTTATTTGTCAATATATAGGCTAATACAGCATGTGATGTATGCCTCGTCTTATTAGTTTTTATTTATAAATGTTATATTAGTTAGTTTGTCGTTGCACTGTTTTATTGTTGTTGTGCTTTCCATTAACAATAATAATGAATCCATCTTTCAAGTATTCATTTTAGTCTTATAAAGTGTAAAGGTGGAAGCACAACAATTATCTTTTGTTGTAAAACGTGATACCAAGATTACGAATTTGAAAGCGAAAAAGTGAAAGCGTACAAAGCCCCGCCTCCCCGGTGTAATACCGGTTTTGACGCAAGTTGATATACCAGTGTGAAAATCTCCACACCATCACAGAAAAGGTCAGGAAAAGTGCATCGTCCGTTGACAAAACAGACACTTTTGGTAATCGGCTGATAAATTATTATAAAATATTCTCTAAATATTTGCACATATAATGGAATAAAAATGCTATAATTAAGGTCAAATATGTTAGTTACATTATGTATAATCACTTTGTTCATTTATTTGAATTTGTGAACCTGCACATTTACATTTTCTCTCTCTTTCTGTCGTAGTTCAATGAGAAGGCCGAGGCGGTGGTGCCCTGCTTTAAACACCTGGTTCAAGCGAATGTGCGCAATAAGAAGATCTTTAAAGAGGCTGTGCAGCAGATGCAGGCCAAAGGAACCACCGATTACAAATCCGGCTTTCACTTTGCCTTCAACCAGCTGCTCAACGTGAGTCTGAACACAATGTACACATCAAATCAATCAACAAAATTTGTTGCGTAATATGCAGGTTACATTCAGAAACTTACAGTGGAAGGGAAGGAAGGAAAGGAAGTGTGGCCTAGAATGGTGACCCATAGTTGGAATTTGTGCTCTGCATTTACTCATCCAAGTGCACACATACAGCAGTGAGGAGTGAACAAACATCTACAATCCCTGCCGGTGCTGAGACTCAAACCCACAACCTTTTGGTTACAAGTTCTACCCTCTAGCCATTAAGCCATGACTGTGAATGGAGCTAATTTGTAAACATGAAAATACAATAGTATAGCCATAATATAAGTATTATCATGATATTAGTGCAGCAAAACCACTTACTAAGCTTTTCTGTGTAGTTATATCCATTTTTATAAACTTCATTGCCATAACGAATTGCCATAAACTCTAAAACAATTGTAAAATTAATAATTTAATGCCTTTAAAATCTGCATCAGAGTCAGTTTTGACATGGTGTAACTTAACCTTGTAAAACATCCATAACTTAGTAATTTCACACTAAAACCATATAGTACCTGATTCGTAACATGCAAATATGCATAACATCACATGTAAAGCCTAAGGCTGATGATACACGGGGCAACTTTTTAAGCAATGCTGCTGGGCAACTTTGGGAAATATTGCCGTCAATGAGCAACCAGGTGAGACACAGGGCCCACGACTGATCTAAAATATCCAGATAGAAATGTGTTACCCATTCTCAATGGGAAAGTGCCCAAGCAACATTGCTCAAAAAAGTTCAAATAATACACAAGCTGAAACAGAAGAATTAATATAAGTGCTTTCTTAAAGTATAATCATCAATGTTTTGATTTTAAATCCTCCAAAAATTGCCCCATAATTTCCAACGTTACATTTTTTTGAAGACAAAAGGAATGATTACCACAAAAAAATAAAAAATTATTTGATTGGTAATCAACACATTCCCACACGAGGCAGATTGTGCTTCACTTGTATTGAACCTGAAATATTCCTCTAAAATACACCTACATGTAGCAGGAATTTGGACCAATGATATTTCTTTGTGGGCGGAGCTACCAAGCTTGATGCAGTAGAAATATAAACCAGGTCACAAGAAAAACCACAGCTCATTTGATTAAAGAAAAGTCGTGATTTATTTCTTTGCTCTTTTGCTTCAGACGTATTATTCTAATCTTCTCTCGCTCTGTTTCTCGTTCTCAAACAGAAGACGAATGTTCCTCGAGCCAACTGTAATAAAATCATCATGTTATTTACTGACGGAGGGGAGGACCGAGCTCAGGACATCTTTGAGCAGTACAACTGGCCCAATAAGACGGTCTGATACCATTCACATGACACAATATGATTTATATCTTCATTCTCTGTTGAGCGTCTTGTATTTCTGGTGTGCTGTTGTCCTCTGGAAGTGTTTGTTCATTATAATTAGCCCTTTCCTCCAGCGAAACCGCTCGTTTCCTGTCTAATTTGCCGGGGTAATTGTGGGATATGTGATGGTCTCTGCAGGTCCGTGTGTTCACGTTCTCGGTGGGGCAGCACAATTATGATGTCACTCCGCTGCAGTGGATCGCATGTGCTAATAAGGGTGAGACACATGCTCATTCAGAGGAGATGCATTAAAATGAAAAAAATCTGCCTGTAATGTGAAGATATAAGTTGACTTATATGGTGATGCATGTTGAACTGTACAGAAATTACATGTGACATCTCATCGAGCGTCTCTCTGTCTTGGCAGGATACTATTTTGAGATCCGCTCCATCTGTGCTATAAGGATTAACACCCAGGTGAGTTACACACACACACGCACACACACATTAATATTGGCGATATAAAATTGAAGCAGCATTGTCAATATTCACTCGATTTTCAAATTTAATGTAACTATTTACCTGATTGTTTGGTGTCGCGCTGCTCACAAATATAAGGTGCTTCATTTGTATGATTCGAATTTCAGGAGCAAAAACAACAATTGAGCTTGTATGTCTGATTTATTTCTGTGAGTCAATCACAGAAAATATCAATATTAGTTATTAGTATGTATTTTTATATTGATACATATAATTAATTCAATTATAATTTCTATTGAAATTCAATATTCTTCCTTGTATTCATTTAGTAATTAAAAAAAGTGAAAAAAACCTTGGCTGGATTATTTTAACCAAATTTTTTACTGTATTTTTTTTTTTTTGTTATGTGCTATACATTTTTAATTTGTGGTTCCTCTGAATGAAAAAAGCAAACATTAATTCAGAGAAAATATGTAGGCCTAAATATTGAAAAATTCAATATAGAAATTATCAGAAATTATCAATATATATATTAGATTTTTGCCAAACACAAATGGCGTATTAATGAAAGGTAAAATGCTTAAATGAATGTGTGCGGCAGGAATATCTGGACGTGTTGGGCCGCCCCATGGTTCTGGCAGGAAGAAGTGCCAAGCAGGTGCAATGGACCAACGTCTATCAGGACGTGCTGGTGAGAGTCGCTTCACCGCCTGCTGTGTGTGAAACATACGGCCCGCTCTGGTTTCGTCATACTCTGATGACTCATAAAGCATTGTGAGTTTATTGAGTTTGTGTGATGTGGTTCATTTACAGGGTCTGGGGCTGGTGGTGACGGGGACGATGCCGGTGTTCAACCTCACTGTGGACGGAAACTCTCAGGTGATGCTCAGTCACTGATGGATCGGCACTGACTATGAACTCTGTTGTGTTCATATCATTGATGTCAGTGTTTGTGTGTTCAGAATCAGCTGATTTTAGGGGTGATGGGAGTCGATGTTCATCTGGATGAGCTGAAGAGACTCACGCCACAATACAAGGTGAACTTTATCACATTGAAAAACCTGTGATTGTTACATTGAGCTACTTGAACATTTTCATTGTCAGATTTTGTGTGGCATACAGATTTTGTGAGTAAATGTTGTTATAATTTATGCTATTTGTTAAATTTGTTAAAAACATTAATATTTAATTTATTTATTATAAGCAATTTTGTATATGTTTTATATCCTATCATTGATTTATATTATTTATTGTCATAATATTATATTGTCAATAAAGTTATTGACTACTGAAAAACTCATTTTTTAATGCTAGTACTTTATCCCTCCACTAAAGGAAAGAAAGAAAAAAAGAAAGAAAGAGAAAACATTCTCACAGACTCTCTTTTTCTTTCTCTATGTGTAGCTGGGAGCAAACGGATACATCTTCGCCATTGACCCAAATGGATACGTGCTGATGCATCCGAACCTGCAGCCTCGAGTGAGACTCTGATTCTTCATCTGCTCCATCAGAAATCACAGCACAATCACACTTATTTGTGTTTTATATGATTTCTTTGTCATGAAAATAATGCCACACCAGCCCATTTTTGTATTTCATATTATTTTGGGCATGCAATATTACCCAGACATGTTCTAGACAGGTTTTGTGAGATTCAACGTACTCATGATTGTTTGTTTGTCCCAGTGTTATTTTAGTATCATTTATGCACAATTATAGTTTTTAAATTAATATTTTGAATTAGGTTTTATTTTTAAATTTTATGTTTTTTACTTTGAGTTAAAATTTTGTAATGCTGTCAAAATTAGCACGTTAACACAGGCGATTAATTTTTCCAGTAAAAAATATTCAACGCAGTTAACGCAGGGGCGGACGAGGAGCTTTAGTAGAACAACGGTGAATTATGGTCAGATGAGATGTTTTCAGGTCATATGTCAGTATGTCAGTAAAAACGAATTTTCCTGTCCTGTTAGCTGTTATTCTGTGCTCGTAGCGTGTGCTCTTCAATTGCACGCACAAACACGGCAGAGCACACTGTAGCCTGTGTCATTTCATATTAAAGTGCATGATCCACAGATCCACATTACGTTCAGAAGCAGCAGCTCTTAAAGTAATAAGCTAAAGCTATAAACTAAGCCAAATAACCTAATAACCCGGCTGCTGTGATGTCTGTTAATCAAAGAACAAAAGATATATATATATATATATATATATATTTATTTATTTTTATTTATTTATTTTTTTTTCTTTTCCCAGTTTCTGTTAACGGTAATAACCCTGATTTATCCTGATTGCAGGAGGAGGATTTGCCAGAGCCGGTGACGCTGGACTTCCTGGATGCTGAAGTAGAAGACAGCAGCACACAGGAGGTACAATCTTCACTAACCTGAAGTGCTGATTGTCCTCATTGAACTCTTTCTCTGTTGTTCATAACAAATGAATTATTGTTTTCAGTGTGGGTGGCACCGGCACACTCACTTCATGTGTTAAATATGACGTTTGGCTGAATCAGTTTCTATTAAATCAGCAGAAGCTCATGGATAAGTTTTAACATCTGCTTTCTGTCTTTTCTAGATTCGCCGGCAAATGATTGATGGCCGATCAGGAGAGATGATGATCAAAACTCTAATTAAATCAATTGACGAGGCAAGTGTGTGTGCGATTAATGTGGCAGATGAAACTAGGACATGTGTGATATCTGGGACATGACTTTCTATAAATGGCTCAAAATTACTTTTTTATTTTTTTATTTTCCATGTGTACGACCCTGATGTCACTGATTGGCTGTATCCCAATTTGCATAATTGCATTACAGGCTAAATATGTAACACATATACTCCAGTTTTGACATAAAAAAATCTTAATGCTACAAATGAATTTATTTGCGTGTTTGCATGAAAAGTGTGGCATGAAACAGATTTGGAGAAATGTAGCATTACATCACTTGCTCACCATCCATTTCTGTATATTTCCTACTTGCTGAAGGGCACAGGAAGCTAAATATGACACTTATTATGATGGGTTTATGTGAAGATTGTTTTAAGTTCACTTAAATTAGAAGTTGTTATTTTTTAAGGTCTAATAAATGTTTAAATTGACAGCTCTCAATTATACTGTTATGTTGAATGGCTAGAGTCAGTGGTTAAATATTGTGTTTTTGTCATTTTTATTATTTTTAAATTAATAAAACTTAATTTTTTTATTAAATTAAATTTTTTGACATAAAAAAATCTTAATGCTACAAATGAATTTATTTGCGTGTTTGCATGAAAAGTGTGGCATGAAACAGATTTGGAGAAATGTAGCATTACATCACTTGCTCACCAATGGATCCTCTGCAGTGAATGGGTGCCATCAGAATGAGAGTCCAAACAGCTGATAAAAACATCACAATAATCCACAAGTAATACATACGACTCCAGTCCATCAGTTAACATCTTGTGAAGCGAAAAGCTGCATGTTTATTAGAAACAAATCCCAAATCCATCATTAAGATGTTTTTTTTATCTTCAAACCATTATTTCTGGCTAAAATAAAAGTCCCTTATCCATAATATTGTTTTCTCCAATGAAACAATCGAACCGTTTACAAGTAAACAACAGACCAAAACAGATCTAAACAAATATTCTGGTGGATTTTGATGCAAAGGGACAACAGGGGATGGACTTTTTCACTTGAGGAATCGTTATTATGGATTATGGACTTGTATTTTGACAGTTTAAAGTTAAAATGATGGATTTGTTTCTTACAAACATGCAGCTTTTCACTTCACAAGACATTAATTGATTGACTGGAGCCTTTGAATTACTTGTGGATTATTGTGATGTTTTTATCAGCTGTTTGGACTCTGATTTTATTATTAATAGTAGTAGTATCTTTACATTAAGTAATATTTCAGTCACAGTTTCTTCAAGTTAAACCAAACTTTTATTGTGACGGTTTACTGTGAAGACCTTTGAGTTTCTCTTTGTATATGAATGGTAAAATCCTCATGAGGTGACTTTCAGAGCAGTTCTAGAGAAACGAAACCACACGTCTGCGCCATTCATTCATCAGAGACAAACAGAACTTGCAGGATTCATATTTTTGCGGCTTAATATTCACAGACACTAGTCTATGTTGCATTTTGATTTTGCTGTACTAACCCTCGTTTGATGTATCCATTCAAAATTTGCCAAATTCCGTGACATTCCGCGCTATACAGTAAATTCTGTTTTTATGACTAGATTCCGCCTGCGTTTTACGCATCGTGGAAATTGTAGGGCCCTATGTAATGCTACTTTTCTCCAAATCTGTTCCCATGAAGAACATTTTCGAAATCGAGCAAGAATAGTGCAGGGATCTATGCATTTTCTGCTACATCGTAAGAAATGTTCAAATTTTTGCTTGAAAATGTCTGATAATTAAATGTTTTCCTGCAGCGCTACATTGACGAGGTCACGCGTATGTACTCCTGGACGCCCATTAACAACACTGATTACAGGTACGAGTCGATTAAACAGTTCAGATCGTCCAGTTTGACGTTAAAACATGCTAAACTCATGGTTTGTTTTCATGTGCCGCCCCCTGCAGTCTGGGTCTGGTACTTCCTCCATACAGTGAATATTACATCCAGGCTGATCTCAGCGATGTCATGCTGCAGCTGCAGTGTGAGTCTTTCATTTAATACGGATGATGATGTTTTGTGTGAGATTAGTGATGTTGATGTTTCATCCTAAATAATCTCTCCTGCGTTTCTCTCAGATTTACAGTCCCTGCTGCCGAACTCGTTTGAGTCGGCTGGTCACGTGTTTCTAGCTCCCAGGTACACACATACATTTATCCATTATGATATTTCCTCTGGTAAATGTTTGAGATATTGTGTGTTTTGTGTAAATGTGTGGTCGTTCAATCTCTTTATTTCTCTCTGTAATATATATAGAGAATACTGCAAGCGTCTGCAGATGGCTGAGAATAACACACAGTTCCTGGCGGACTTCCTGTCTCTGATGGTGGAGATCTCACCTGAATCTGAAGACTGTGAGTAACGTTCACCTCTAGACCACACCAGCGTTGAATATTACATGTTGCAGCGATAATCATTCAGTTTTAAGCAATAGTTATTCAATATTATAGCAGCAATTTTGTGGTTCTGATGAAATATTACAGCATTTATTATGAAATCTTACAGCTCTATTTAAATATTAAAATATTGATTAATAATTATTTCAGCATGCATTACTAAAGCATTAGAGTTGAGAAATATTTCAGCTTTAGTTACTAAATGTACAGTTCTACTTAATATTACAATAGTGATTTATAAATATTTCAATCTAATTTCAAATTTTTTATTACAATATTGGTAATAAACATTACAGCATTCATTACTAAATATTGCACTAGTTATATTACAGAATTGATTAATAATTATTCCAGTATTACTTATTCAATTTTACTGTTTTAATTATATTACAGTATTGATGAATAAATATTACAGCATTCATTGCTAAATACTACAGCACTAGTTATATTTTATTACAAAATCTATTAATAAATATTTAAATGTTGATTATTAAATACTAATAATTGTATATTACAGCACTGATTATGTGATATTACAACTCTTAACTAAATATTTCTGCACTTCAATATTATAATCTAAATATTAAACCATTGATAATCCAGTCACAATTTTTAATTAAAAACAAATATAATATGCAGTATTGATTGTGAAATATTTTATCTCTTATAATTAGATTGTTACGGAAGAGGTCTGACACAACAGGTTAGTTTAATACAAAACAGTTTATTTCAAGGGCACTTGGGATGAGGGGAAGAGGATATCGGAACTTGACGGTGATGTTATTTAGTGCTCGGTAATCTATACAGGGCCTCAAACCTCCGTCCTTCTTGGCCACGAAGAAGCTCGATGCAGCAGGGGAATTAGATGGACGGATGTAACCTTGACCCAGCGCCTCCTTGATGTATTCCTCCATGGCCTTCTGCTCAGGAAGCGATAGGGAATAGACCTTTCCACGAGGCACTGGCTCACCCGGAATGAGATCGATGGCGCAGTCCCCTGGCCGATGTGGTGGTAAGCGGGAGGCTTGTTTGGGGCAGAACACGTCTCTGAAGGGGGCATAGCAGGCTGGAATTTCTAAGGATTGCTTCTCGATGGGACTCTCAATGGAGGTGGAATTCACTGAAAGGGCCTCGGGAAGTTTCTTCGGAGGAGAGGGAGTCCCGGGGAAGCAGTCTGGGAAGCAATCCTTGCCCCACTTCAGGACTTCTCCCGTCTTCCAGGACAGAATGGGATTGTGCTTTACCAACCACGGGCGCCCTAAGATGATGTCCGCAGTAGACCCCTCCAGAACCAGAAGATGGATGTCCTCCAAGTGAAGGAGGCCCAGATGAAGAGTGATGGGTCCCACGCGGTAGCGAACATGTCTGCGGCATAGTGGTGTTCCAGTTATCGACTGGACTTGGTAAACTGTTTCCGTGGCGGTAGCCTGGAGTTTGAGCTGGCGGCAGAGGTCCCGGAAGATGAAGTTTCAGATGAAGTTTCCCGCTGACCCGGAGTCGATAAGGGCTGATACTGAAATAGAGACATCAGAGGCAGTAAGCATTACACAGGTAGTGAGGGGCTCCATCTTAATAATATCAGGTTGAATCACACTCACCACGGGACGTGGAGGGCGCAGGGGGCATGCCAAGATCTTATGCCCCGGAGCTCCACAGTATAAACAGAGACCCCGGGTCAGCCTTCTCTGCCGCTCAGCGGAAGATAATCGTTGCTTTTCCAGGATCATGGGTTCGGGTGCTGGTTCTGGAGGATAACTGGGCTCTGGTCAGCGGAGGCAGGAGGTTGTGACGTGGACGGGTATGGCTGCTAGACAGGACTGCATGCGGCTCGAGCATCGGATGGACAGTGGAATGAACTTTTCCAATCTAAACGAATCATCATAGGCAGCGAGCTGTAACCGAAGCTGGGGTTCCAGCCCCTGTCTGTAGGTGGTCAGTAGCGCTCTCTCATTCCATCCACTCACCGCAGCGAGAGTTCTGAACTTCAGCGAGTATTCGGCAATTGACATGGTACCCTGTTGTAAATGATAGAGTTGCTCTCCCACAGCGGCATCTCCGTCTGTCCTTCCAAACACCTCGCGAAAATGCACCAGGAAGTTCTGCAGATCTTGAATGACGGGGCTGGCCTGAGCCCAGATCGTTTCCGCCCATTGCAGTGCAGGTCCTGTTAGCAGGGAGATAATAAAAGCAATTTTAGAGGTGTCTGTGGGATATGAGTGCGGTTGCATCTTGAAAGTGAGATTGCACTGGAGGAGAAATCCATTGCACTCCTCCGCCGAACCAGAGTAGGGCGCCGGTCGAGCCATGGGACTAGCGATGATGGTAGGCGAAGAAGTGCTGGTTGGGATGGATGAGGTGATGGGTGGTGATGGCGGCGGTGCCGGTGGATTGCGTAGCACTCGTCGTAGTGAGTCTACGAGCTCCTGGAAGGGATCAGGGTGACTAATCTGTGCCGTCGGTGTTGGTCCGGTCTTCTGTTATGGAAGAGGTCTGACACAACAGGTTAGTTTAATACAAAACAGTTTAAGTAGCAAAGTCATTGAGTCCTCTACGTGTATACGAGACCGGACAGTGAGGGTGTCTGAGGTGTGTGCTTTTATGCAGGCTGGTAATGAGGTGCTTGATTGGTGACAGGTGCAGGTGCTCAGAACTCAGGTGAGAGGGATCGCTGTGATTGGGTGGTGGCGGAGCCTGGCCGATCCGTTACATAGATATTACAGAGCTGATTTTTAGATTTTTTTTTTTATATCACCCATAATGACAGTATTATATTGGCAAAAACTAATTACAGCAGTCATAATGAACGAATAAATCATCATGAGCTTAAAATTAAATTTGAATAATTTAATAATTTTACATTCTCATTATGTGAAATGTGAAGATACCACACACGGATGAATTTAGGGAAATGTTTCTCTCCAATCATGAATCTTTCAGTGAACTGTGAGAAGCGTCTGACTGAATGTTTTGTAATGTGCTTACAGGTGATCAGGGTCTCATTCATAACCTGATCTTGGATTCTGGGATCCTCTGGAATCTCGCCACACGCGTTTGGCAGAACAAGGATCTCAACACGTAAGATCAGACCCGTCACAGTCTGTTGATTTACTGTATTAACTGGATTCAGATATTGATTGGACAGTCTGATCTCTGCAGGTACGGCTTCCTGGCGCTGTTCGCATCCACCAATGGAGGCGTCACGCGCGTTTACCCCAACACGTGAGTGACGGAGCTTCTGACTCGGCTAATGTTCACTCGATTACAATTAGCTTAATCGTCATATGTTTGTGTGTGTGTTTCAGAGCTGCTGAATCATGGGACGAGGATCCTGAACCTCTGAACTCAAACTTCTTCCGCCGCACTCTGGACAACAAAGGCTACATCTTCAGAGCGCCAGCGCGAACCTGTGAGACCTCATCTGAACCAAGAAATCACAAACAATAATAGAATTAATAAGTGATTAGCATTAAGTCAGCTGCAAAATGTATCAACAACTGTAACAGCATTGATTGCTAAATATTACAGCATTAATTATTAAGCTTGAATTAGTACAATATTAATTACTAAAAATTAGAGCATTGATTTTTAAATATTACAGCTCTAATTAAATATAATGTTGATTAAGAAATATTTCAGCATTCATTATAAATATTACAGCTGTTCTTCAATTATTATAATATTAATTACTAAATATTACATCTTTAATTACTAATTTTTTAATATTAAAATATTGATAAATACATATTTCTGTATTTATTACTAAATGTTACAGCATTCATTGCTAAATATTACAGCTTTTCTTTAATTATTACTTTATTACCTAATATTACAGCATTGATTACTAATTTTTACAGCTGTAATTTAATAAATTGGAGCATTGATTAATAAATATTACAGTATTGATTACTAAACATTACATTTCTAACTGAATATTATAGCTGTATTTATGTATTTTAATATTGGTTAATAATAGTTATAAAAATATGTATTACTAAATATTCCAGATTAATAAATTAATATTACACCATGGATGAATTAATATTTCAAGATCATTACTAAATATTACAGCCAACAATTAAATATAATAGCTTTGATTACTAAATATTGCCTTGTAATGAATTATTACAGAGCTGATTTTTCTATTACAGGACCCATCATGAAATAACAGTATTATGTTGGCAATAACTAATCACAGCAGCCATAATGAAATAATGTTGTTGTTGTTGTTGTTTTTTGGCAATCATTAAATGGCATATTATATACCAGGCACCCCATATTGGTCAACCACTGTTGTAAAATTAATAAGATTACATCAACATGAAGTAATTGACAGGAACATATGTTAAGAAAGTAAATAAAAGAAAGTATCATTTTGATCTCATGTTGACTTTATACATTAATATGTGTGATATTCATCCCTGTATGAAAGCTTTTCACCGTTTTAATGTCTCTGATATTTGTGTTTAGCAGTGGATGATCTGTTAATCTCAGAGAACGGCACTGTGGGGATTTTGGTCACCAGCGCCGTGGAGGTCGTGATCTCAGGCAAAACCATGAAGCCTGCAGGTGTGTTTCTCTGAAACAGCATGTTTGTGTCCTTTCCTCTTTGATAAGCCTAAGGTTCAAATCCCTTTAGAAGCGATTCTGTGGTCTGTCCCTGGCTTTTTTCATCTTGTGTTCCTGTTATTAGTGGTTGGAGTTAAGCTGGATTTGGAGGCCTGGGTCGACAAGTTCAAGATACTCGCCAGCAACGTATCAGACAGCAGACAGGCCGCTCATAAGGTACGATTGTTTGGAAAAACTGTAATAATGGAAGAAAAACATCCTCTTCTAACATCATATTCATCTGTATGGGCATGAGTGTAGTGACATATCATAACTTCCTGTTTGTGTTGTGCAGTGCGGCCCCTCCAGATCCTGTGAGATGGACTGTGAAGTGAACAGCGATGTGAGAGAACCTGCACACACAAGCTCTGCATGATAACAGATCATTGTGTTAGTTGATCTGGTCTTGAATGTAGGTGTTATTATGTTTCAGGATTTGTTGTGTTACCTGATTGATGACGGAGGTTTCCTGGTGATGTCCAATCAGAGAGACCACTGGAAGAAGGTGGATGTTCAGAAACACCAAAAATAATGTCACATGAAATCATTCAAATTAAATTTAAATTAGTCTTAAATACACAAAAAAATCTGAGTTTGTTGGTCTTTATGTCCACGTCTGTCTCAGGTGGGTCTGTTCTTCGGCGAGGTCGACCCCTACCTGATGTTCGCCCTCTACAACAGCTCAATCTACGCCCGTCATCAGACCTTCCAGTATCAGTCAGCCTGTGAGCCGACAGCCAGCAGCCACACGGGAGCTGCGCACAGAGGATTCTATGTGGTGAGAAACCGATTAGTTCATGGAGAACCATCACATTGATGTTAAATTATTTATGGTGCTACAGTTAAATTCTCCTTCTAGGAAAACCCATAAAGTATTTTGAAATTAAACGTGTGTTTTATTCTCTTTAGCCCTCCATTGCTGATTTTCTCAGTCTGGCCTGGTGGACGTCAGCAGCGGCGTGGTAAATACCTCTACACTATTTTTAAAAATGTCCCCTGTTGGTTGTTACGACAACATTTAGTAGACATTTGTAACATCAAACATATCTGGTTTCATACCCTAATAATGTTTATTCAGATACTCGTGTGTTATTTTTTCTGGTTTCTTTCAGGTCTGTCCTGCAGCAGTTCCTGTATGGACTCATCTACAGCAGCTGGTTCACCACAGGTTTGACACATCTTCCTTGAAAAAAAAAAACATCTTAAACCAGTCAGGCTGTTTTTCTGGTTTCATAGGCCACTCTTCAGCTGTTCAGGCTGGGAGACCAGCTTAAACCAGTTAAGACTAGCTTAGGCTGGTTTAAGATGTTGTTGTTTTGTTTTTTTAGCAGGATCTTCCAAGACAGCATTCTAACCATAATTCAACAGTGCACAATCACACAAATAACATAACAATAAACGGTTAGTTCACCCAAAAATGAAAATTCTGTCATTAATTATTCACCCTCATGTTGTTTCAAACCCGTAAGGCCTTTGTTCATCTTCTGAACACAAATTAAGATATTTTGGATGAAATCCGAGAGCTTTCTGACCCTGCATAGACAACAACACAACTACCGCGGTTAAGGCACAGGAACGTAGTAAGTATTAAGGAGTAAGGAGGTTAAAATAGTCTTTGTGACATCAGTGGTTCAACTGTAATTGTATGACGCTACAAGAGCACTTCTTTTTGCGCAAAGAACACAAAAACAATGACTATATAAAGTAAAATAAAGTCGTTATTTTTGTTTTCTTTGCATACAAAAAGTATTCTCGTAGCTTCATAAAATTACGGTTGAACCACTGATGTCACACTGATGTGACTATTTTAATGATGTCCTTACTACCTTTCTGGGCCTTAAAAGTGGTAGTTGCGTTGCTGTCTATGCAGGGTCAGAAAGCTCTCAGATTTCATCAAAAATATCTTAATTTGTGTTCCAAAGATGAACGAAGGTCTTACAGGTTTGGAATGACGTGAAGGTGAGTAATTAATGACAGTTCACCCAAAATTCTATCCCTTTAACATGTTGCTAAACTAATGAGCCAATACTCCAAACTCAATAAATATACAGTGCATACATTTTAATTAGACATTTTCTGTCGATACTTCCTAAAATACATTTATAAATTAGCTTTGAGCATTCTGGGATTGCATTATGTACAATTGTGTCTTCTAGAAGATGTCTGGGCTGAGAGTTCGGACACTAAAGGGAGCAGCAGCTGTGTGACGATTCACAGTCAGTTCTACTTCACTAACACCACCAACTCCTTTAACATGCTGCAGGATTGTGGGAACTGCTCCAGGTGTGTGTGTATGGAAAAAGTCATAAGTGCATTTTAATACACACTTTTCCCAACACAAACTCTCTTTCTGTCAGATTGTTCCACGCCAAGCGTATAGAAAACACAAACCTATTGTTTGTGGTGGCAGAGACGCTGCCCTGCAGCTCCTGCGAGATCGAGAAACTCCTACCTGTCAGAACAAAGTGTATCCTTCCTTCCCATAATCCTCTGCTCACAGAGCGACACTAACAGATACTAATCAGCTGTCATCTGTGTTTGAATGATGGACAGATGACAGACTGAGCTTGTGGCGTTTCCTTAATTTTCTTCTTCAGCTCAAGAAGAGAATCCGTGTGAGGTGTTAAACTCCGCCCGCTATCGGAAAGGACCTGACAAATGCTTCGACTACAACTCAGAGGTGAAGCGCTGTCTGTTTCTCTGATCAAACATAGTTGTTTTTTTTAAGATTTATTTTTGCCATTTTGCCTTTATTAAGATAGTGTAGAGTAGACAGGAAGCGAAGTGAGAGAGAGATTGGGGGGTGGGATCAGGAAAGGTCCTCAAGCCGGGATTCGAACTCGGGATGCCTGCAACGCAATGGCGTTATATTGTTGGTGAGCTGCCCAGTAGGCTATCAGCTCCGACCAAACAGTTTATTATGTTTTTATCATTTTTATTTTATAGACAATATCCATACAACCATCCAGAACACTTGAGCAATCACATTGCAACATTCTGGCAATCTCCCAGAACACCCTAGCAGCCACATGGTCAAATAGCTGAAACCCTCAAGCAGTCACATAGTAATGTCATGCTGAAACACATAGCGTCCAGGCGATTACTTAGAAAACTCAGGTAATCGCATAGTAATGTCCTGGCAACTACCCAGAACACCCTAGCAACCGAATAGCAAATTTCTGGCAACCACCCAGAGCTCCTGTTAAAGGGTTAGTTCACCCAAAAATGAAAATGCTGTCATTAATTACTCACTCTCATGTCATTCCAAACTCGTAAGACCTCCGTTCATCTTCAGAACACTAATTAAGATATTTTTGATGCATTCTGACAGCTTTCTGACCCTCCCATAGACAGCAAAGGTCCTTACACGATCAACGTCCAGAAACGTAGCAAGGAGATCGGTAAAATAATCCATGTGACATCAGGGGTTCAACCATAATATTACGAAGCTACGAGAATACTTTTTGTGTGCAAAAGAAAAAATAATAATGACTTTATTCAAAAATGTGTCTCCTCCGCGTCACCCTAGCGCCATTTTGGAGAGTATCCACTGAACGCAAACAGCATATGTTGTTATGTGTCAGCCGCACCATACGGATTTGATGTTTTTGTTCAAATCAAAGCACAAACAACGTAGAAAATGTATCCGCGTATCAAAACACCCTAGAAACCACCTGGCAACCACCAAGAACATTGTAGCAACTCCATAGTGATTCCCTAAGCAACTACCAAAAACTCTTAAGCATCCAAAACACCCTAGCAACTGCATGGAGACATCCTAGCAAATACCAAGAACACTTTAACAACCGCATAACAACATCCTGGCAACCACCTAAAAGACACATAGCAACTGCATAGTGATGCCAAGCAAAAGCCAAGAATTCACAAGCAACCACATCTGTGTAACCACCCAAAACACCCTAGCAAATTCATGCAAACATCCTAGCAACTACCAAAAACACTTAAACAACCACGTCCTGGCAACCACCTAAAACAACCTAGCAAGAGCATAGTGATGTCCTAAGCAACAACCAAGAACTCCCAAGGAACCACATCTGGGTAACCAACCTAAACACCCTAATAACTTAATGCAGACATCCTACCAACCACCAAGAACACTCAAACAACCACATAGTGACATCCTGGCAACCACGTAGAACACCCTAACAACCCCATAGTAATGCCCTAAGCAACTACCAAGAAAACTCAAAGAACCACATCTGGTTCCACCCAAAACACCCTAGAAATTGCGTATGAATGACCTGTCAGCTACCTGAAATAACCTAAAAAACTGCATAGCAACATCCTGGCAACCACCTAGAACACCCTAGTAACCGCAAAGTGACCCCCTAATGGTGGTCACACACCGGATGAGAATTGTAAACTCATATAAAACAATGTGTTCGAATTTTAAAGATGTGGCGCAACGCGGCGCTGCGCTTCTCTTCCGGTGTGTGACCGTTTTAAGCAACTGTCAAGAACTCTCAACTATCACATAGCAACATCCTGGCAACCACTCACAACACCCAAATAGCAATTGGAACACCTTAAAACGGCATAGCAACACCCTAGCAACCAGTGTCAAACAACTTGCTTTGCTGATGGTGAGTCTGTGTTCAGCGTTAACCTAAACGTTCTCTGTTTGTCTGTGTTTCTGGCAGGAGAACGCGTCAGAGTGTGGCAGCGCTCACTCTTTACACTGTCCGATGCGAGTTCTGCTCTGGATTCCGTTATTGTGGCTTTACCTCATTCTACGATCGTAATCCAAGTCCCACTGCCTTCAGTGTTTCTGTCCCTCATCCGTACGCCACTCCCGGTCCTCTCTTGAAATTCTCCTGGTTTTCCGGCTCTCTGTTTCATCATGAGGTGCATTCCAGCTGTGTGCCGTTACAGCAGAGCATGATGGGGAAACGTGGAACATTGTGCAGATCCAAAAAAAAACAAAAAACTGTCTTAAATCATTTCACCTTTATATTCAGAAAACGTACAAAAAAAATGTACAGTCGTTCTGCTACCGTAAAGTATTTTTGCTTGCCAAAAACAGGAAAGGACCTGGTTTGTTTCAAAATACTGAAACGCGACTCACGTTTTGACGGTTATTATCACAATCTCGCATTGTGTGTTTATTTGAGTCTTGCTTCGTTCTCAATTTAGTGCCAAACCCTGACATACGTAGATGCTCAAATGCAGCTTTCATTGAAATATCGTTTTTTTTTTAAGCTTCCTTGCCAAGAGAGAATGCCGTATTAATGCAAACTGCTTCGTTTAGAAAAGAAGATTTAGATTTTGTTTCGTGTTCATTTAGAGCCTTTGTCTAATGTTTTAAGGGCATATATTGTGTCTAAAAACTGCTGCCTGGTTTGTTACCCAACAGTGCCTTGGCGCACTTGTCCGAATGGACCAACAATAGCACTGGATGTGGATTCGACTGACCCTGAATAAATGCTGGAGAAAGACACAGTATTGAATGTTTACAGTATACAGTATAAGGGTAATTGTCATGAAACCTGGCAAAAGTTCATATTTCACCCCAAAATCAAAAGATATGAATAGGAAGTGGCACATAAAGAAAATGAAGCACATTTTTAGGATCATTAAGATTTTAAAAGCACATTTTCCCTCCAAATCTCATTACCATAATGTGAAAAAAAAACCGTTTTCTCATTATTGTAATGTGGGAATAAAAATATTTTTATAATATGGTAGCATTTGTTATACTGCCTTAATTTATGATTATTCAAATAGTAAAAAAAAAACATTAAAATAATGTCACAATGCAAAAAATATGCACGATATTCCTACAAATACCCTTTTTCGTGAGTTTTTGGGTATTTTTCTGTTGATTTTGGGGTGTTTCTCGTTATACATCTTTTGACGTTCAGTATGGGTTTATAATGCATATTCTACTAATTCTGTCACTCAAATGGTTTTAACTTTTTTCTGATGTAAATATGGTTATTCCACACTGACTTAGTTTTTGGGTATTTTTCTGTTGATTTTGGGGTGTTTCTCGTGAGACTCGCCCGTGCACGTATTTTGGCGTTCAGTATGGGTTTATTACACTTATTCTACTTGTTCTGTCTTTAGAAAGTCACTCAAATGGTTTTATCTTTTTCTGATGTAAATATGATTATTCCACACTTGATCTAGTTCAGTGTGTTTTAATGAAATGGAATGCAAGCTGATGTCTCGATGTCCTGCTGCATGCTGGGAAAAATGATAACCGCTATTAAACTTCATGATTTTAGGACATTTACTAGAAGGACATTCGACCCTTTGAGACACTGAACGGACCAACTTTATCTTCTTGATGAATCTGTAGATGTATTTATTTTGATTTAATTTAAAGGGGTCATAGGATGCTACATGCACTTTTACAAGTTGTTTGAACTGAAATGTTGGCAGTGTGTGTACACAACCACCCTATGATAAAAATCCACCCGGTGTTTTTTTTTTAATCTTATTAAATGTTTTCCTCTTTCTCAAATCGAGCCGATCTCAGATGCCTGTCTGTGTGACGGCACACAGACAGGCCCCTCCCACGATAGTTTGATTGACAGTAGCATTTCAGCACAGACTGGACTGGTGTCTTACCTTAGACCCGCCCTGAGTGAGCCGTCATTAGTCCGCCATTGTTTCACCGCCGGAGCAGATGTAGACAAGAATGACTCCTAAGCGATTGAGGTGAATGAACATAGCAGTCGTCATTTACTCCCGACATCTGAGCCGCTGAACTTGCAGTGGATTTCGTTTGTTTCTGCAGGGAATGCTCCCCCGATCTACCTAAATGCGTCTATCTTCACACGAATCATTCATGATCCAGCCTCACCTACAGAAGAAGTGAGTATAATGTTTTGTAATGAATCTTTGCAAATCGCCTTTCCTAATAATGTGCTAATTAGCAAGTTTCACGATGAATGCAGCTAAAGTAAACAGTCTCTCTGAGAGCAGCTCGGAAGAGAGGGGCGGAGTCAGCAGAGCTCATTAACATTTAAAGAGAAATGCTACAAAAACGGCTTGATCTGAAAAGAGCTGTTTTTGACAGGGTAAAAAAAGGTGTTTTTACACTACCATTGAGAAATTTTAACCAAACTATGTTACAGACTTTTCATTAAGACCCTACAGAATCATATCAACTTGTGGAAAATGGGCATCATATGACCCCTTTAAAAGATACGTGTGTATATTGCTTGCAATATGTATCAAGTGTGAATTTTGAGATGCTTTCATGCTTTTATTTAAATGTTTTGGATTTTATCGCAGATGTTTTGTTGCTTTTCAGTAATTATAACATTTTAAGGGTCCATTTAGACAAAAAAATTTATTACTTGGTGGTATTTCATCTTTTAACGTGGCCAAAACAATTGAACTTCCAAATGAATGGGTCGAGATTCTTATAAATTGAACTGAAAGGGTTTCGCTTGACGTATTTTGTATCGTAATGGCTTGAGCAATACTTTGAATTATGTCAACTACGCTGAAATGCAAGTGAGCGCTACTGAATTAGTGTAAAGAGAGCATGAAATCAGTATTGAGCCGCTTTCTTTGGATGACTTTGATTCAGGCTTATCTTTGAATATCAGCTTAACGTTTGTATGTGAGCTATGAGCGTTCTAACAGTTTTTTTTTTTGTATTTTGTTCTGCAGATGTTTGTTAACTATGTAAAAGGGTTTTTCCTCCCTTTCTGCGGTCTTCCATATCACTTCATTTTGTACAGATGGCACAAATCTATCAAGAAAGGCTAACTTTGTATCATATTGTGTCATTCACTTCTGGGAGATGTTTATAAGAGAATTGGTGAGATAAAGACATTCATATTTTTCACGTCAACTTGGTATGGATTTTTATTTTTTATTCCAAAAATATGTATTTGATAATGAAAGAGAACAGCAGGTTTTTATTACAGCAGTAAAACAGCTGCAAGTAATCATATTTACTTCCTGTGGTGATCTAGGCTTGAGGATATACTCGGCTGTTTCCTTGCCCTGTATAAAAAAAAGAAAAAGAAAAGAAACATTTTTGTTATGAATATTTTTTCATACTTTTATTATATATATTATATAATATATATTTTATTATATATTATATATACTTTTAATATATATATATATTACAGTTTGTGACCTCAAGCTCAAGCGGTTATGCAGCATGCAGCAGGACAATGATCCCAAACACACCAGCAAGTCAACCTCTGAATGGCTCAAGAAAAACAAAATTACGGTTTTGGAGTGGCCAAAGACTTAAATCCGATTGAGATGCTGTGGCATGACCTTAAACAGTCTGTGAAAGACTCATTGCCATTTATCGCAAACGCTTGATTGCAGTTGTTGCTGCAAAGGGTGACACAACCAGTTATTAGATTTAGGAAGCAATTACTTCTTCACGTAGTGCCAGGCAGATTTGGACAGCTTTTTTCCCTTAATAAATGAAATCATTATTTTAAAGCAATTAATTTTTCACGTAGGGCCACGTAGGTTTGGACAGCTTTTTTCTCTTAATAAATGAAATCATCATTTACAAAACTGCATTTTGGTTTTGCATTGGGTTATCTTTGTGTAATATTACAATTTGTTTGATGATCTGAATATTTTAAGTGTGACAAATATGCAAAAAAAAAAACAGGACGGGGGCAAAAACTTTTTCATACCACTGTAGATATTTCTTATAATATTTATATTTTCTTTATATAAATATAATATTTATATTTATTATTTTTTTATATTTTTAGATATATATATGTTTAGATATTTATTCGTCAACGTATTTGTTTCAGATTAGAGATAGCAGACAGCTCATCTTCCCAGCATCACAGCTCTTGGCTCTAAGCTTGTTGACCTGGGACTCTGCGATGTCAGCACGCTCCTGAGCTTCCTCCAGCTCATGCTGCACCTTCCTGTACCTGGACAGGTGAGTGTTGGCCTGGTCCTCCTGCCATGTGCAAAAACAAATGTTGGGCTACTAGCATCCTGGGATCTTTTCACGTCTTGTGTGACTAGATACAAAGGTAATCAACTTTAGCTACTTCAGTAAGGAACTGCTGTTAACTAACCTGGGATTGTAAATACTTTGGCTAGCTAACTGGCACTGCTAGCACAGATAGCTTGTGTTGACATAATGCCCTTTTCAATCATTCAGTCAACGGTCCAATTATGAGCCCTAGTTAAGAAAGGTTTTGTTTAAGCCGGGCTCACACTACAGGATTGAAAGACTAGCCGAATCACTGTGTTGCTCACACTACGCAACAAGATTTGTTCTCATCTGTCGTTGTCTTGTCATAGCTGTGCGCATACTACACAACACAACGCTAACAAGGTGCACACACTACAAAACATTCAGTGAAGAGGCGTTCCCAACCATCAGCGAAAATACGTTTTCTCACATAAATTCTCGCGAGAAATTACAGCGATTATAGGCCATTTCTTCAAGAATGGACGATCAACTGGCCCTTCAATTGGTCTGTGCAGTTATTTTATCCGAAAAAAGAAGAAACCACGACAAAAGAGAATATGGCAGAAACAATGGCTTGGAAGACGTGGACAACACGGACTGTCAGTACTGCAGAAAGAGTTGGAGGTAATTAAACAGTACAATGAAACGTGGTATCATATACCAAATCTATGCATTTGTTACATTTATTTCTAGTTAGTTGATTTGATTAATTTGTGGCTTTTCGTGTCTGTTCATAAAGATGCATGATAAGAGTGTTTATACCATCTGCACTGTGATTGGCTGGATTAGTTCCACCCTGTCATTGTGTCGCTCACATTACGAGATCGCGTGGCGATAATATCAAACAGGTTTGAAAATATCGTAGCGTCTGTGATAGCTCGAGACAGGTTCGGATCACGTTGCTGACCTGCTCATACTTAACGAGCTTCGGCGAGCGCAACAAGCACCGATTTGGCCACAATCCGGAGGTTTTGTCGCAGACTGTAAATCTGTCCGCGACAGCAAAATCCAGCCAAAAATCCTGTAGTGTGAGCCCGGCTTTACATAACTCATTAAGTTGCTAAAATGCTAACACTTCCCTCCAGAAGATTGGCTAATATGTGATTGGCTAATTAGCTAGGCAGCAGTTCTCACTATTTCTGTATTTAATAGTTGACAAATAACATGTCAACAAACTTGTATGTTCAAATTTTTAAGGGAAAGTAACATTTTTAGTTCTTTGACAGTTGTGGTTGTAGTATTTGAATTAAAGGCGCCATTAAGTAATTTTACCCACTTGCGCCATTTTGTTAACATGCCCCTCTCCAAAACCCTCAGCAATCCAGACTGCTCAAAATGATTTACAAGCTGAAAGAATTTCTCATTGGCTGTAAAAATGTGTCCCTATCTAGCTTTGAAAGCAAGACCAAATTATGAAAGGTTATGCTACAAAGAATCATCACTCACAGCTTCCTCAGCCTGGCACTTGTAGACCTTCACTTTCAGCTGTACTTGAAGTCTCCATAGAAGATTCTGCTGGGGAAACCCTTTCTGCAGAAAAATCTCTGTTTGAGAAATCACACTCAATTACAAGCAAAAGGTCCATTTCATTAGTGAATAATTCATTTTACTCAAACTGCCTTCTTAATGAGTGCAATGCAGGCAGCCAAGTCCATACCAAATTCAATGAACTCCCATTCAATGCCTTCTTTCTTGCACTCCTCTTGCTCCATCACAAACATGTGGTGGTTGAAGAACCATTGCAGTTTCACATTTGTGAATTTAATGCAAAGCTGCTCTAAGCTGATGAACTAATAATTCAACACAGACAAGTTCTTACTCCTGACTGTTGTCTTCAATATCTCAAATCTTACCGAGGCAATAATAATCAGTGTTCACATCTCAAATCCAGCGATGTCCAGCACACCAATGAAGAACTGTCTAGGCTGCTTCCTGTCCAACATCTCATTGATACGGATGACCATCCACAAGAACATCTTCTCATAGACAGACTTGCAGAGAGCCATGACTGTTTTGTTTGCCTGAGAAATCGTGCATGTGGTTTGTGCCATTAGCTTTTACTTACCAAGAAGAATGTTTTCAAGCCTTTATCCTCAAAAAATTAGATTAGGTACTTCTTTAGATTAGGTACAAACTCATTCCTGACCTTCACTCTGGTGTAGCACAGAGCTTTCAACATGTCCGCAGAGTTTAGGCCCATGGCCTACGAGGTAGGCAATTTTATTGGCCACTAAGAAAAAAGTTTTCCAGATTGATTGGCATGGTAATTATGTAAGAAGAGCTGAAGTAAATTACAGTACACTTATCTCAGTGACAGTGCCCTGAAGTAACCTAAAATGTCAAGTGCTTTGCATGAGGAAACAATGGTGATAATACCTTTTGGATACAGTGCAGATCTTCAACCAATTTACATGGAGAATCTCAATAGCCTTACCTTCAGTGCTATCAAGTTCAGCTTGCTCCTCTCTCTGCTTCTGCTTGAATTTCACGTTTCCATGATGCATCACAGCACCTGTCAGCTTGTAGATGCTTATTTTCTCTTCAGCGCTGAAGCCCAGAATATCAGTAGCCGTATTTTTTATACCAACAAAACAAATGCACATTATAGAAGCATCTGTATTATCTTCTGCAGTGTTCTTTTAAATTGATTTTTGCTCATAATTGATGAATTAAATAAAGAATAGTTATGCAGTTGTCCACTTACATCTGTGGCAATGAACTCCTCTACGTCATTGATACTCTTGACAGTGGTTCCCCGCTGGCTGATCGTTTGGATAGTTATAAGGATTGGTGGTGATAAGCTGGGCCTCTGTAAAACATCACATTTACTGTTAATCGCTTTCCAAGACAGGATAGTACTGTATTCTGTGTTCTAAGCTTTGAGGCCACCAACTAGCAATACCAAATAACAAAAACTGTGTTTTCGGTTGCATTATTAAAGCTTATACATTATTTCTTAAATGGACCATCAATTGGTTGTGACGTGCCTGAAGCTTATTAATTTTTCAAAGTGTCTTGTAGTTTTTAAATCTGTTTTTATTCAGACTGTAACTTAACTGCTCAACAGACATTTCACTGGGTTTTTACACCAAAAAAAAAAAAAGTAGATTTCTCACCAAGCAGCTCTGGCTTTTGTACGGTCATTAGCTGGTCAGAAGATATATAGCTCCTCTCAGCAGACAACCGGAATGTTACTCTTGACTTTTCCAGCACATCTTTGATATAAAATCACAAAATGACTTTGAATATGAAGCCCTTTGAAGGGCTTATGAATATATTTGTCTAGAAACAACATGACTCACAAGTTTCAATATCAGCTGAAGCCAGTTTTCCAGTGGATCCGAAGTGAATCCTAATGAGTTTACCCTAAGGAGATAGAAATGATTCAGTATGTATAACAAAATGCAAAAATGTATTTACTCTGACCTCACTGAGTTGCAAAACGAGATGAGTTGTCATTCCTCACAGTCTTGGCATTACCATAAGCCTCCAGCAGAGCGTTGGCAGCAATGATTTGATCCTCTAGCGACCCCTGGTGGGCATACAAGCAAGTTATTTCACGTAAAGTAGTTCTTTGCATTTGGAATGTTTCTTTGTCATTTGACCGTAGCCTTGCAACCTTCTTTACTAACAAGATGATGTATATTTTGGTCAGTTTCACAAAATTGACCCTTATGACTGGTTTTGTGGTCCAGTCCAGGGTCACATTATTTATATATTTATTTATTTTTACCTTGAAGGAACATCCTGTACCCTCATATATTATGAAAAGTAATTGTGTGAATACAAAAATAGCAATAATTATATTAAATCAAGGTCACGTCAGGAGCCGCTGACGCCACAGGCTGTAGCATCGCGAGATGTCTGTAAGTAACGCGAGAGTGTGGAGCGGGAGCCGGAAGTGGAGTGAAGATGGAGGGTGTCGGTTTATGTGCTAACAACAAACAGAAACAGAACCAAATGTTGCCGAATAAAATGCGCGGCGAGTTCACCAGAAACCAGAGGAAGGACTCTGAGGTAAGAGTCAGACGAAGCTGTTTAAGACCCTTTTGATTGTATATATGCAGTTTTGCAGTCTGTTTTGACATAAGTGTTAGCATAAACATCAGCAACGTTCAAAGATTAAAATTGATACATTATTTATACAGCGCTGATTAAATAAACTAGCTCAAAATATGAAAGAGCCTCGTTATTAAAAGATTTTATTTAAATTGTTCATGAGAAGTGTTTAGTAACAACTCATTAAACAACAGTTACTTTTAAATATTCTTTAAAATCTCTCTTATTATCTTATCATTAGTGAACAAATACATTAATCAATAACACAGAATGATTGATTCATGTAATTAACATTCGTTGTGATTCATCTCTTCTCTGGCTTTTTCATTCTGATTGGTTATTTGACCCTAGATAACGGCTGACTGACTGTACGATGAACATAAACATATTTGTCATAATATTAAAATATTTAAACACTAGCGTCTGTCTGTAGTAAAAAGACTACTTATTGTGGATCTAACATACTTTAAAATAATATATTCAAGTGCAGATTGAATGTCGTGCTTTCAGTCTTTTAATTGCATGATATTTGCAATTACATGAAATTGTATTAGAGATTAAATTGAAAATAAATGCACTTCTGTTATATGAACAGTGCCTTTTTGACCAACTTTAATACAGCTTCATATGTATTTACATAATTCGATTTTCTTTGAAATATGGCCAAATGTCCTGTCAAGCCTTTTTGGTAAACTAAAAATATACTTTAATGTCATTTCAATCTAAACCTGTGTATCATGTATTTAAGTATTATTAATAACACATTTGTAAAGTATAGCCATAGGTTATTAATGCAATAATTTAAAAGGTACTTAAAAGTAAAGAGTTTAATTTGACATTATTACAAAGTTTACTTTTTAAAACTACTTAAGTGTGTTAAAAAACATAGTTATAAAAGTGTACTCTCCTTAAGTACTTTTTATTTCCTTAATATGTCAATTGCTCATATGGGGCCAGATTTACTAAACTGGGCAAATTAGCGTTAAAGCGCAATTCCATAAAAGCGCCGATGGGAGGGGAAAATTCTGTGGGTGATTTACTGACAATGTGCACATTAAAGAACAGACACAGCCAGATCATTTCCGTAATGAGAAGAGCAATCTACCAAGAGCAGTGCAAATTAGGCTACCGCCTGCTTTAAAGGTGCCGTATGTAAGTTTTTGACTCTACTAAAGCATATAAATACCATAATGTTTGCAGATATTTAAGAAACATGCTAAGTTAACATACTTGTTTATCTGAAAACCAATGCTACAGTCAGTTATTCTCCTTTGAAAATGTGCGTTCCGTGTCGGAATGTCTGTCTCTGTTTTGGCCTGTGTAACCCGCGCACTGCCAGTTTACCCAATTGTATTTCGGCACCCCTGGTTGCCAGTTGGCGGAAAACACCGCGCATTTAATTTAAGTCATGGAAGCTGCCAAACGAAAGGGGTCATTTCCTGTTGGTGTCCTCAATCTGGCAGCCTGCTTGTGCGTCAAGTCTGAGGTGGTGAAAAAAACCCTCTCCAATATTTGGAATTTGGACTGCAATCCTATATCCAGCACCTTTAGGTCACTCTTTTTTTGTTTTTTTCATTAAATGATGCAAATACTAGTAATTTGACGAGCACAAACGTTAGTAAATCGCTTTGCGTGATTAATTTTAATACTCTCCTCCCATAAATTTCACGTTTGAAAGGTTAACTCCTACAAATGCATATTATTCAATAAGGTCAGGTGCAAAATTCAGCACTAATTCTTTGTTTCTTTAGGAAATCCTGACAGTACTATTTTAACGCCAAAAGACGGTTTGCGCTGACGCAAGCTGTTAGTAAATCTGGCCTACGGCTTTTAAAAATAGCCTTTTAACAATTTAATTACACTACAAGTGCACATTAAATACAATTAAGCACCACAAGGATGACCTTATTTCAAACAGCTATTTTGTCTCTCTTGAAAGGTTGAGCTGTAATCAGTTGTCAGCTGATGGTGGACAATTACAGTGACTCAGAAAGACTGTATTTAACATAAAAATGGATGATAAACAGACTAATATGTTGTGTTTGTGTCTTAGGGTTTTTCAGAATTTCCTGATCTGGAGTTTGAATATTCAGACGCCGATAAATGGACAGTTGAATTGTCAGGTGAGAGCGATTTGGTTCTGTTACTGCTGTTTTCTTATGTAATAATATTGCAAATCATAAACAAATTGCAGACAACAATAACATGTTGTTTTCCTATATGAAACGCTGTTTGTAGAGTTGTACAGTTACACAGAGGGACCAGAGTTCCTGCTCAACAGAAAGTGTTTCGAAGAAGATTTCCACACTCATAGTAAGTGTTAAGCTCTTTATTTTTCACTTGACTGTTTTATAGTTACACATATTTGCAGGTTTCATCATTAAAATTGTTTATTTTTTTTGTGCATCTAAGATGATCTATGTGTTACTAAAGATCATGTTTATGTGTTTCTGCAGTGCCTGATCAGAAATGGACCGAACTGGATTCGGTTCAGCACAGAGCTCATGCCATGCGTCTGCTGGACGGACTGGACGTGATCGGCCGAGAGCGCCGCTTAAAAGTCGCCAGAGCCATCCTGTACATGGCTCAAGGTAAATCGCAATCTGTAATCTTTATTTATGCAAACATTTCAGTGTTAATAAGCTCTGATTCGTGTGTTTTCAGGAACGTTCACCGAGTGCTCTTCAGAACTGGAGGTGCAGCACTGGATGAGATATAACGTCTTCCTGCTGCTGGATGTGGGAGCGTTCACTGCACTGGTGGAGCTGCTCAACATGGAGATCGAGTGAGATGAACTGCACGCACAAACATTCATATTTCACATCTGTAAGCTTAAATAACTCAACACTGTGTTAAATGTCTCTCAGTAACAGTGCTGCATGCAGCAGTGCGGTCAGGAAACCTGCCATTTCACTGGCTGACAGCACTGACCTCAGGTACAACACCACACTTTACATGTATGCTAACTAGTTGTTGACTAATAGGGCAGAGAGCATTCATTGTCCCACATGTGAATTGTGAAATGTCGTTTTTAATTTAGCTGATGAATACAAATAGAACAGCAATTGCTAATGCAACTTTATAAAATGAGGTATTATTGTATTTTGTTATATTTATATAACTTGTTACATTAAACTTCTATTTGTCCATTTGAAAAGTAAATTAATAATGCATAATTTTTTTGTTAAATTTAACTCCTTTTTTTAGAAATAGTCAATTTATTTAGCGATTTTAAAGCAAATTTATTTTATTGTTACATTTACCTAAAAATTTTTTTGTCAATTTGTAAGTGATTTCTTTATTATTTCGTTGCATTTAACTAAATTTTTAAACAAGAATTAAATAAAAACATTTCAAATGTCTATTTATTACTTCATTTAATTTTTTTAATAAGTTGTGTTAATAATAAGTTATTTTTTATAAGTGTTTTACTTATACATTTAACTACATTATTTGTATATTTAAACAGCGATTAACTTATTATTTTGTTACATTTATCCACATTTTTAAACATGAGTTAAAACTTTTAAATACATCTGTTTATTTGTCAATCTGTAAATTGATTTATTCATTTATTGTTACTTTTAGCTACATTATTTTTCAGTTTGAAAAAAGATTAATTTGTTATATTTAGCTATATTTTAAAACCAGAATTAGATCTTTTTTTTTAAATATCACTATTTATTTGTCAAACTGTGATTGATTTATTATTTTACTGTTACATTTCTGTTACATTATTTGTCAGTTTGTAAAGTGATTTATTATTACAATTGTATTGTAATATGTATTGTTACATTTAACTGCTTTTTTTAAGCAAAAATTCAATGAAATGTATTAAATCTCGATTTATTTGTCAGTTTAAAAAATGTATGTATTCATTTATTTTGTTGCATTTAACTACATTTTAAACATAAATAAAACGTGCGTGTTTACAGGGTGCTGCTGAACATCATGTATCTGATGGTGGAGGCCATCCAGCGTGAAGAACCCACAGACAGTCCAGAGTGGAGAACCATCAGAGAAACCTTCAAGTCTGAACTCGGTCTGCATGTGTTCCAGCTGATCTAAAATGTGATGGTTTATCTGAAGATACATTTTCAGTATGGAAGAGTAGAATTGTTTCAAATTTTTTACTGGCAGGTTCTCCTCTCTATAACCATGAGCCTGTCTCCGTCATGCTGTTTGGGATGGTTACCAAGTTCTGCAGCGGCCACGCACCCCATTTCCCCATGAAGAAAGTCCTGCTACTGCTGTGGAAGACCATCCTGGTGAGTTACAGTACAGCTTTGGACTAATTCACACCAAGTGACTGTTGTGTTAACGGTTTTGTCTGTGTTTCCTGACGCATCCCAGTTCACTCTGGGAGGGTTCGAGCAGCTGCAGTGCAGTAAAGTCAGTAAACGGGTGGCACTTGGTCTCCCGCCACTGCCGGAGGACAGCATCCGCGTGGTGAGGAGCATGAGAGCTGCGTCCCCGCCAGCATCTGCCTCCGACCTCATCGAGCAACAACAGAGACGTGCCCGGAGAGAACACAAAGTAACAGAAATGTGACGCACATCATAAGTGGATTTTAGGGAAAAATAAAACAATCCTTAAATTCGTCTTTTTCTTCAGGCTCTTATAAAGCAGGACAATCTGGATGCGTTTAACGAGAAGGACCCGTATAAAGCTGATGACGCCCGCGAGGACGAAGAGGAAAACGACGATAATGACAACTCTCTAGAGGCGGAGCCTTTCCCGCTGGAGCGTGATGAGGTCATGCCACCTCCCATCCCGCATCCCCCCTCTGAGAGGGTCTGTTTTCCCAAGGGTCTGCCGTGGGCTCCGAAAGTCAGGTAGGAACTTGATTTCATCCATTTGATATGGTTGATTTGATGGCTTTCTCAAAGTTCTGTTTTTGTCTTAAAAGGGAAAAGGATATTGAAAACTTCCTGGAGTCCAGCAGGAGTAAATTCATCGGTTACACGCTGGGAAAGTGAGTGTGTTTTATGAAGCTTGATTGTTTATTTCCTGTGAGCCACAGTGATGCATGTTTGCATTTGTGTTGCAGTGACACGGATACAGTGGTTGGTTTGCCCAGACCCATACATGAAAGCATCAAAACTCTCAAACAGGTAATTAGCACTGCATAAGCCATGGCTCATTAACATAACCCCACCCTGCTCATGCATATTATGCATATTTACAATATGATCCATATATGGGCCATTTTACAGAATTGGTTCAAAGTCAAGAGTTGGAAACGTCTTGAAATTGTATTTAAAAAAATGTTTCACTAATTTTGCATGTATGCAAATTGTTTAATAATACACATTTCTACTAATTGTGCAGTTAATTCTCATATTGTATTTTCAGAAAGCTTTGGATTATTTGTCCTCTCCCCAAATTTGTCACTACCAAAACACAGTAATATATAATTTAATAAGAAGGGTTATATTGACCTATTAAGATTTTGCTTACATCTTCCTTGTAAAGGCTTGTTCACACCGGGACGAATATTGCGTGCGATTATTGCCGACGTTTAACGCCTCGTAACTAAACAAAGGGCACCAATGTGAGTGTGCACACCGACGCGCAAAACGCGAGGCGTAAAAGCGTAATTGTTTTTTAAAAACACCTGGCTCGTTTTTTTTGGTTTGCCGCACCGCGTTAAAAACTGGCCGACCAATGAGATTGGCTAGTTGTTGACTAATAGGGCAGAGAGCATTCATTGTCCCACATGTGAATTGTGAAATGTCGTTTTTAATTTAGCTGATGAATACAAATAGAACAGCAATTGCTAATGCAACTTTATAAAATGAGGTATTATTGTATTTTGTTATATTTATATAACTTGTTACATTAAACTTCTATTTGTCCATTTGAAAAGTAAATTAATAATGCATAATTTTTTTGTTAAATTTAACTCCTTTTTTTAGAAATAGTCAATTTATTTAGCGATTTTAAAGCAAATTTATTTTATTGTTACATTTACCTAAAAATTTTTTTGTCAATTTGTAAGTGATTTCTTTATTATTTCGTTGCATTTAACTAAATTTTTAAACAAGAATTAAATAAAAACATTTCAAATGTCTATTTATTACTTCATTTAATTTTTTTAATAAGTTGTGTTAATAATAAGTTATTTTTTATAAGTGTTTTACTTATACATTTAACTACATTATTTGTATATTTAAACAGCGATTAACTTATTATTTTGTTACATTTATCCACATTTTTAAACATGAGTTAAAACTTTTAAATACATCTGTTTATTTGTCAATCTGTAAATTGATTTATTCATTTATTGTTACTTTTAGCTACATTATTTTTCAGTTTGAAAAAAGATTAATTTGTTATATTTAGCTATATTTTAAAACCAGAATTAGATCTTTTTTTTTAAATATCACTATTTATTTGTCAAACTGTGATTGATTTATTATTTTACTGTTACATTTCTGTTACATTATTTGTCAGTTTGTAAAGTGATTTATTATTACAATTGTATTGTAATATGTATTGTTACATTTAACTGCTTTTTTTAAGCAAAAATTCAATGAAATGTATTAAATCTCGATTTATTTGTCAGTTTAAAAAATGTATGTATTCATTTATTTTGTTGCATTTAACTACATTTTAAACATAAATAAAACGTGCGTGTTTACAGGGTGCTGCTGAACATCATGTATCTGATGGTGGAGGCCATCCAGCGTGAAGAACCCACAGACAGTCCAGAGTGGAGAACCATCAGAGAAACCTTCAAGTCTGAACTCGGTCTGCATGTGTTCCAGCTGATCTAAAATGTGATGGTTTATCTGAAGATACATTTTCAGTATGGAAGAGTAGAATTGTTTCAAATTTTTTACTGGCAGGTTCTCCTCTCTATAACCATGAGCCTGTCTCCGTCATGCTGTTTGGGATGGTTACCAAGTTCTGCAGCGGCCACGCACCCCATTTCCCCATGAAGAAAGTCCTGCTACTGCTGTGGAAGACCATCCTGGTGAGTTACAGTACAGCTTTGGACTAATTCACACCAAGTGACTGTTGTGTTAACGGTTTTGTCTGTGTTTCCTGACGCATCCCAGTTCACTCTGGGAGGGTTCGAGCAGCTGCAGTGCAGTAAAGTCAGTAAACGGGTGGCACTTGGTCTCCCGCCACTGCCGGAGGACAGCATCCGCGTGGTGAGGAGCATGAGAGCTGCGTCCCCGCCAGCATCTGCCTCCGACCTCATCGAGCAACAACAGAGACGTGCCCGGAGAGAACACAAAGTAACAGAAATGTGACGCACATCATAAGTGGATTTTAGGGAAAAATAAAACAATCCTTAAATTCGTCTTTTTCTTCAGGCTCTTATAAAGCAGGACAATCTGGATGCGTTTAACGAGAAGGACCCGTATAAAGCTGATGACGCCCGCGAGGACGAAGAGGAAAACGACGATAATGACAACTCTCTAGAGGCGGAGCCTTTCCCGCTGGAGCGTGATGAGGTCATGCCACCTCCCATCCCGCATCCCCCCTCTGAGAGGGTCTGTTTTCCCAAGGGTCTGCCGTGGGCTCCGAAAGTCAGGTAGGAACTTGATTTCATCCATTTGATATGGTTGATTTGATGGCTTTCTCAAAGTTCTGTTTTTGTCTTAAAAGGGAAAAGGATATTGAAAACTTCCTGGAGTCCAGCAGGAGTAAATTCATCGGTTACACGCTGGGAAAGTGAGTGTGTTTTATGAAGCTTGATTGTTTATTTCCTGTGAGCCACAGTGATGCATGTTTGCATTTGTGTTGCAGTGACACGGATACAGTGGTTGGTTTGCCCAGACCCATACATGAAAGCATCAAAACTCTCAAACAGGTAATTAGCACTGCATAAGCCATGGCTCATTAACATAACCCCACCCTGCTCATGCATATTATGCATATTTACAATATGATCCATATATGGGCCATTTTACAGAATTGGTTCAAAGTCAAGAGTTGGAAACGTCTTGAAATTGTATTTAAAAAAATGTTTCACTAATTTTGCATGTATGCAAATTGTTTAATAATACACATTTCTACTAATTGTGCAGTTAATTCTCATATTGTATTTTCAGAAAGCTTTGGATTATTTGTCCTCTCCCCAAATTTGTCACTACCAAAACACAGTAATATATAATTTAATAAGAAGGGTTATATTGACCTATTAAGATTTTGCTTACATCTTCCTTGTAAAGGCTTGTTCACACCGGGACGAATATTGCGTGCGATTATTGCCGACGTTTAACGCCTCGTAACTAAACAAAGGGCACCAATGTGAGTGTGCACACCGACGCGCAAAACGCGAGGCGTAAAAGCGTAATTGTTTTTTAAAAACACCTGGCTCGTTTTTTTTGGTTTGCCGCACCGCGTTAAAAACTGGCCGACCAATGAGATTGGCGCTTTTGTTCACGTGCCTGGAGCTGCTGAAGTTACAGTAAAACATGACTTGGTGGCGCTCAAGCACAAAACGGTCTTGCCCGAGCACACTTGATACCTAACGACGAAGAGGAAGTAAGTAGACCAAGAAGATGCATCGAGGCAAGATGAATGTAGAGCTGCTGGTCTCATTGGTGTCTGAACACAAAGGGCTTTATGACAAACACGACAGCGACTACAAAAATCTCGATAAGAGGGAGTTGTTATGGAGAGGAATTGCAGATCAAATAGGATTCGATGTGTACCGGGGTATTTCTGTTTTTCATTATGCGCCATCTAATGTCAGGGAGTGAATTTGCACGTTCACTCGGCTCATCGCCAGAGAAAATCACTTGGGTATGAACACAAAAGACGCATCGAAAAACGTTGGCGATAAGCGCACGCGATAATCGTCCCGGTGTGTACGAGGCTTAAATCAATTTTTTTTTTTCTATTTTATTAAGTTTTCAGAGGTAAATCAATAACGATTACAATTTTAACAATATTTCAATGTGCTTTATGAGATTTGTTGTATTTTGAATCCAATTTTTCTTTGTAAAAGGCAAAAAGGTGATCATACTGATTTCAAACTTAAAGATTCATTATAGTTTAAATATACATTGAACCGAACACTTAGTTCATAACATCTTAGTTGATAATTCAGTATACTTTATTTTTGACAAAACATCCCATGTTTCGGTCATGACAGCACTTTTCGGTAGTGACAGGAATGTTTTGGTAGCAACCACATCATATTACAGAATTTTCATTCACATACTAAAACACTACTAAAACATACTAAAATACTGAAAATTTGAATAACTGTCCTAAAATTTTGTTTATTTCCCCCAAATAAAGGATTATGTGTTACCTTTTATCACTACCGAAACAATAACGTCATGTTTTGGTCGTGACTGTTTCGGTAGTGACAATTTTATGGGATAACACCCAAAAAACTTCACCAAATGTTTCAGTCATGACCGTTTCGGTAGTGACAATTTTAGACACTTTTGAAGCTAGCTCAAAGATGCTAATCAGCACATGGTTAGCTAGCACAGTTCTAAATAGTTGTACACATATAAAAACTTAATTTTATGGAATAACTCCCAAAAAAGTGTTTAATTATAGAAAAATGGTGTTCGGTAGTGACATTGTTTAAAGTTACACAGATGTTTCATACTTTTTAATACATTTACCTCAAAATGATGGGGTCTATCTGCTCAACATGTAGATACGAGAGAGAGAGACACACATAAATATTTCCTGATCATAAATGTAGGGGTGTCGTTAAAATCAGTCTCAGCCAATGGACTAAAACATACACTGTTTCGGTAGTGACTTGAAAATGTGTTTTACCCGTTTTATAATTTACAAAGAAAATATCAAATAAATATTTTTATTAAAAGAATCTAAATGATATCTTTAAAACAACATTGGAAAAAAATACAAAAAATTATTTAAATATCATTTTCATAAGTTGAAATTTAGGGGTTAGGGTTCGAGACAGCCACCTCCCAATTAAAAGTACCCACTAAATGATGATTTTATATATATATATATTAGGGGTGTAACGGTACACGTATTCGTACCGAACCGTTTCGGTACGGGTCTTTCGGTTCGGTACGCATGTGTACCGCACG
>NW_015536739.1:22226-54471 GCF_001515605.1 Sinocyclocheilus anshuiensis | reverse complement strand
CAGTGTTTCAACCGCGGAAAGACATCAACAATACAGCGTGGAAATAAAATGTCACGTAGCATTTAATTTACCTCAGCAAGTCATCAGTGTCCACAGCTCGTTAGTTCACTGGAGAAATGAAGTCTAGAGAGGAGGATTTTGCGAAATATTACACCATATACTCATTATATTTTACTAAACCTGTTAGTCTTAATTACTTAATGTACAGTTATATGTATATATATATGAAGCTTACTAACATTTTAAATATATTTGTGGGTTTCAATAGATAATAGAAAGAACTTAGTAAACATCTAAGATTTGAATACTTAACTGCTTTTTTAATGTGTTTTTTGGTTGTTGGACAGCGGTTTTGATCAATTCTGTAGATGGCCCATACATATGTCTTTTAAACTTGTCTCATATTGCTGTTGTCACTGTATATTAAAAACCGTAACATTTGACACCTTGTTGAAATGGTTTAATGATCTTAAGTTCTAGTGTTGTCAAAAGTACCGACTTTGGTACCAGTCGGTACCGAAATTTAAAAAACATCCATTTCCCGCTAACATTTGAGCGCTGTTGAGCCACTCACACAGAAGCACAACAGGAGCGTTTGAAATCCACATCTGTCAGCAGTAGTGATGGGCAAATGAAGCCTCATGAAGCACTGAGGCTTTCCTCTGACTGTTTCGGGTAAGGATTCAAAGTTCGCGAGTGTCAATAAAAAAAATATATAGCAGCCAAAAGCCTGTGAAAGACACTCCATAGGACGAAGCAGCGACCACAAATTCCATAGATTGACTCGTTACGTGCACAAATAAAAGCCTAACTGTGTGTGTTTGTTTTGTCGAATTTCTCTCTCTGATAAAATAATTTACCCATTAAACTGTGGCATTAAATGCCAATATGAATATCAATATGATGTAATAGAAGAATAATGAACACATATGTGAATTGCATATGCCAAATATTTAAATTTTTTTCTGAAATAATTTTTATTCTTCATATTACTTGTATGAATGGGGATTTAAAAATGTTATTGAATAAGTCTGAATGAAAACATACTCGTAAAGTAAGATCTGGGGGTTCGAACATTCCGACACGCGCACGTGATTGGAAAAAAAGTGAGACTTCGTTTTTCGTTGATCACGTGATTCTCTGAAAACGATACGCGCTCCGGCACAGAGCTTCGTGAGAAATTGCGCTGCTTACTCGATACGCGCTTTGAAGCTTCAGTGTCATATGTAACATCTCTAGTCAGCAGATCCCTAATACATTTGCACATAGACCGATCCGCTGACAGACGTGGCTTTCAAACGCTCCCGTTGTGCTTCTGTGTGAGCGCTCGGTAAGGAGCGTGAAGTGCCGATCACTGTAGACAATCACAGTCATATCTGTTCAGCGTGTGAACACTATGGCCAATCAGCGATGTTTAAGAATCGGCTCAAGTGTTAGCGGGAAATTACGTTTTTAAAATTTCAGTACCGACTGGTACCGAAGTTGGTACTTTTGACAACACTAATCTTAACCATAGTAAAATCAATATAGCTTTGGTGTTTTGTGGTTTATTGCTCTAATAAAATGCATTAGTGTTCGTTGTGTCAACATTTAGTTTGTGTGTTCATTTCAGCACAAGTATGTGTCCATCGCTGAGGTCCAGATCACTAAAGAAGAGGAGTACCTGAAGACCCCGCTGTCCGGCGTGAGTCACTGTACACTGATAGAGCTGCAATATAATGTCTAATGATGAGCTTAACACACACACTCTCTGTTTGTGTGTTTAGGGTGAGGAAGAGCTGGAGTTGTGTGCCACAGAGCTCTTATACCAGGGTATTTTACCCAATTTACCACAGTATATGGTAAGAAACTGTCACTTGCACACTAGTCCCACTGCATTTGAGCCGTTCTCATACTGACAGGCTTTGTGTGTGTGTGTGTGTGTGTGTGTTCAGATTGCTCTGATGAAGATCCTCTTGGCTGCTGCTCCCACATCCAAAGCCAAGACCGACTCCATCAACATCCTGGCAGACGTGCTGCCCGAGGAAATGCCGTAAGACACTGTTAAACGGCACAGTTTCAGATGTTTTTTTGCTTTCTGTCAGCCGGACTGATTGATTCTTGAATGAAACTTGCAAGCTAATGATCTGAATGAGTCAACTAACTCGATGAATCAAAGTGATTCTCTTAACAACTTGAGTCTGTGTTTGAAGCTGAATTGGTAAATCATGTCCAAACACAAACTCCCCTCACCAGTCAACAGGGTTACCATGGCAACAGTGAGCTCCTGTCATCAGATGCTGTAAAAATATCTCCTGGGTTATAAATATTCATTACATTCTCTCTAGAATACATGGTTGTGATTGGTCAAATTTGTCAAAGTTGTATAACTAAAATCGGCTATTTTAGTATCACTGAGATATTCTTATAATTTTTAGTAATTTTGTTGTGGTTTTGTCATTTTATTAGTTTGTCTATATAGTTTTTATTTTTTATTTCTGTTAGTTTTTATTACGTTTAGTTAACTAGTTATTAGTTAACTATCTGTGTAATTTTCTTCTACCTTTTTTTTTTTATATATATATATGTATCTTTACTAAAGGTGTAGTCACATTTAGCATTGCTCAACGAAATTTCATGGGCAAAAATCTGTCATTTTAATAGATCCGTGCAAGAGTTTTATGTCAGAGTGGAAACTAGAATGTTGCTAAACTGTTTAAATGGAATATTATCACTTTTCATACAGTACCAGTCAAACGTTTTTGAACAGTAATATTTTTAATGTTTTTTGAAAGAAGTCTCTTCTGCTCATCAAGCCTGCATTTATTAGATCCAAAGTACAGCAAAACAGTAATATTTTGAAACATTTTTACTATTTAAAATAACTTTTCTATTTGAATATATTTTAAAATGTATTTTATTCCTGTGATTTCAACGCTGAATGTTTAGCATCATTACTCCAGTCACTCGAGCCTTCAGAAATCATTCTAATATTCTGATTTGCTGCTCAAAAATCATTTATTATTATGTTGAAAACAGCTGAGTAGAATTTTTTCAGTTTCTTTGATGAATAGAAAGTTCAGAAGGACAGCATTTATCTGAAATAGAGATCTTTTGTAACATTATAAATGTCTTTATCATCACTTGTGATCAATTTAAACCATCCTTGCTAAATAAAAGTATTCATTTCTATAATTTCTTTTATTAGAATGATTTCTGAAGGATCATGTGACACTGAAGACTGGAGTAATGATGCTGAAAATTCAGATTTGAAATCACAGGAATAAATTACATTACTTTAAGTAGTAGTTATTTTAGTTATTTAGTTAGTTATTTTAAATAGTAAAAATGTTTCAAAATTGTATGGTTTTTGCTGTATTTTGGATCAAATAAATGCAGGTTTGGTGAGCAGAAGAGACTTCTTTAAAAAACATTAAAAATCTTACTGTTCAAACAATTTTGACTGGTAGTGAATCTTGTACTATAAACGTATCTTTTACTAAAGGTGTGGTCACACCAGCTGTTGCTTTGCAAAATTTCACAGTTGAAATCCAGTCATTACAATAGGAATCCATGCAATCAGAAAAGTTCCCCAAACAAATTGTCCTCATTTTTAAGTTGGTCAGGTGAATTTGCCTCTATAAACTAGAGAAAACTTCTTGGTTTGAAAGTGACTTCTGTGTGAGCAATTCTTCATACATCTTTAAGCTATTGACAGTAGACAATGGGCTTTTTCTTTATTTAAATTTGCTTCAATTTTGCACATTAAGCATGCATAGTTTGACGGTCTGTCTGTTATCTCTCTCTAGCACTACGGTTCTTCAGAGTATGAAGTTGGGTGTAGATGTGAATCGCCATAAAGAAATCATTGTCAAAGCCATTTCAGCCATACTGCTGCTGCTGCTGAAACACTTCAAACTCAACCACATCTATCAGGTATATAAACGCACATCTTCGAAGCTGTTTGTGAGGAACTTGACCAGATATTTGTTGTACCCTAACCATACCCTACATCTAACTCTCACACAAACCAGTTATATTATCGTAATATTATACAAAATGTGATTTGAGGCATTTAAAAGTCCTTTAAAAGGCATTTAAAAGTCCAGTAAAATGCAAGTTTTCTGCTGCAGTTTGAGTACATGGCGCAGCATCTGGTGTTTGCCAACTGCATCCCGCTGATCCTGAAGTTCTTCAACCAGAACATCATGTCCTACATCACCGCTAAAAACAGGTGAACCTTAAAGTCAAACTCTAGTCATTTCAGAATCACAAAACGCTTTAATGGGTCAAAATGACCCGGAACATGAAGATTGCACTTCTTCTTGCATTATGGGTAATGACATCTGTCATATCTCTTCGGCAGCATCTCAGCTCTGGATTTCCCGCACTGCGTCGTCCATGAGCTTCCAGAGCTCACCGCTGAGAGTCTGGTGAGAAAACTGCACACCCGAATGTGTCTAATCCTCATCTGAGTGAGTCTTTGAGCTGTTTAATGCTTTTGATTACAGGAAGCTGGTGATAATAATCAGTTCTGCTGGAGGAACTTGTTCTCCTGTATTAATCTGTTGCGCATCCTTAATAAACTCACCAAATGGAAGCACTCCAGGACCATGGTGAGACACCACACACACAAATCCAAGTGTTTTTTATTTTAGAGCTTTCTGTTCTCATCTACAGTGCCTTGCGAAAGTATTCATACCCCTTCATTTTCTCGCATTTTGTTATGTTGCTGCCTTATGTTAAACTGCTTTAATTTTCATTGTTACCGCGCCCACAGCAATCTACACTCCATACACCATAATGGCAAAGCAAAAACAGAATTGTCACAACTTCGTACATTTATTTTAAATAAAAAAAAAAAAACACTGAAATAAGTATTTATATCGTTAACTCAGTACTTAGCTGAAGCACCTTTATAGCCTCAAGTCTTTTTGGGTATGATGTGACAAGCTTTGCTCATCAGCATTTGACAATTATCTGCCATTCTTCGCCTCACTTCTCCACCTCTGAAGCTCTGTCAGGTTGGATGGGGGCAGACGCACATTTTCAGGCTTCTCCAGAAATATTTGATTGAGTTTAAGCCAAGCGGCAACCTTCCGGTCTCACTCATGAAACCTACACGAAATATTTGATTGAGTTTAAGCCAAGCGGCAACCTTCCGGTCTCGCTCATGAAACCTACACGGAAGTGACTAAAACTGCAATTCATCAACTGTCCGCTAGAGGCTGGCTCCAAAAGGGAGTCCGTCCTATAGACTTGCCATGTTAAAATGCCCAACTTTACAGCAGAAAAAAACGTTTACAGCCTGGTACAAAAAGTGGTTTTGGTCTATATAGCTAATTTTGCCCTTCATGACAACTGTGAGGGGGGTGAATTTTTTTTATAACTCATCCATTTGAATTATATTAAGCCTTAAAGTTCTGCAAAATTAAGGGTGTGGCCACTTGAGTGACAGGTGGATTGCCGCTGCTGTCACCACTGTCGAGTTAGGTGGGCATGGCTACAGCAACCAGCTCCCGCCTCTTTGCCCATTTTCGATTATCCGAGAGTGACGCGCGGTGACACACTGCCAAGATGGTGATGGCCGGCTCCGCCCACTTTGAGCTTCAAAAACGCTCTTTGGAAACCTACGGGTGACATCACGGACACTACGTCCATGTTGTTATACAGTCTATGGTTTAAGCCCAGACTTTGGCTTGGCCACTCAAGGACACTCAAGGAGTTGTGTGCTTAGGGTCATTGTCCTGTTGGAAGGTGAACCTTCTGCCCAGTCTGAGGTTCTGAATGTTCTGCACTAGGTTTTCATTAAGGACATCTTGATAATTTTGGTACATTGAGCTTATCTTCTACTCTGACGAGTCCCTCAGTCCCTACCAATGAAAAACAGCTCCACAGCATGAGGCTGCTACCAGCACACTCTACTTTTGGGATGGTACTCTGCAGGTGATGAGCATTGCCTGCTTTCCTCCAAACATGATGCTTGTAATTGAGTTTAATCAGACCAGAGAATCTTGTTTCTCACAGTCTGAGGGTCCTTTAGATGCTTTTTTTTGCAAATTCCAAGTGTGTTTTCATGTTTCTTCACTGAGGAGAGGATTGAGTCTTGTCACAACGCCATAAAGCTCAGATCGGTGGAGTGTTGCAGTGATGTTTCTCCTATCTGCATATATGATCATGGAGCTCAACTAGAGTGACCATCAGGTTCTTGGTCACCAGTCTAACCATAGCTCTTCATCAGTTGCTCAGTTTGGCCAGGAGGCCAGCTCTAGGAAGAGTCCTGGTTGTTTCAAACTTCTTCCATTAAGGGTAACGGAGACTAAAAGCTTCTGTGACCCTTCAGTGAAGCAGAATTTTTTCTGAACTCTTCCCCAGATGTGTGGCTTGACGCAATCTTGTTTCTGAGGTCTACAGGCAGTTTTTTTTTATCTCAGGGCTTGATTTTTGTTCTGATATGCCTTTTTATCTGTTAGACCTTTTATTGAGGTGTGTGCATTTCCAAATCATATCCATTCAATTGAATTTGCCACAGGTTAACGTCACTCGAAGTGTAGTAATATCTACAAGCAATATGAATTCTCCTGAGCTAAATTTCAACTGTCTCAGATAATGGTAATAAATTTGCAAAGATGATAAAACCCTGTTTTTTGCTTTGCCATTATGGTGTATGGAGTGTAGATTGATGTGAGAAAAAAAGTAATTTAAAGCAGTTTAACATAAGGCAGCAACATAACAAAACATTAAAAAAATGGAAGGGGTATGAATACTTTCGCAAGGCACTGTATTGTACCCAGAGAGAGCAATCAAATTTTGCCATTTTCTAGATGTTGGTGGTGTTCAAATCTGCTCCAATCCTGAAGAGGGCGCTGAAGGTCAAGCAGGCCATGATGCAGCTTTATGTGCTCAAACTGCTCAAAGTCCAGACAAAGTATCTGGGACGACAGTGGAGGAAGAGCAACATGAAATCCATGTCAGCGATATACCAGAAAGTGCGCCATCGCCTCAACGACGACTGGGCTTATGGAAACGGTGAGTAGGTGAAGAATCTGGACTTGAATGTTCTGGGGTCTTCAGTAAATGATTCAATGCATCATTTATTTACACCCAAAACTTTTTGTTGCACCTGAGTGTCAAAATTAAACAAGTCCTGTCTTTGACAGCAGACCTGGACGCTCGCCCATGGGATTTCCAGGCGGAAGAATGCGCCCTACGTGCCAACATCGAACGGTTTAACAGCCGACGCTACGATAAGAACCAGAGCAACCCTGAATTCCTCCCAGTGGACAACTGCCTACAAAGCGTGCTGGGACAGCGGATCGACCTTCCGGAAGACTTCCAAATGAACTACGACCTCTGGCTAGAGCGGGAGGTCTTTTCCAAACCCATTTCCTGGGAAGAACTCCTGCAGTGAACATGTGTCAAGTGTTTCGGGCACCTCTTCACTACAGCGGTTGTGAAAATAACCTTAATAATGAGTAAAACTGTCAACAACACTACGCTTACTAGAGTCCAGCAATGGGACCATTTCCTGCGTGTCTGTTTGTGTAATATAATGGCGCATCTGTAGTAAACCCGCAATTTTTTTTTTTTTTTTTTACTTTGTTAGTCAGAGGTGCTAAGAGGTCATTTTTATGTTTATTTTATTATTTCTGCTGCTTTTGAATATTAATTATATGCAACTGAATATTAAACCTGATGTTATTGTGAAAGACTGTAATTATTCTGGAGTGTTTTGATGCGTTTTTCATTGTATGGCTTTATATGCAAGTACTAAATGCAATACAATCATCTTCTTTATTGACCCTGATTGTTCTGGTCATTTGTTTTTAATGTCAAAATTAGTTTCAGGTCAGAAATAGCGTTGTACGTACTTTCCAGGTTTATGATTATTTGATCAGACCAAAACTAAAAGTAAACTCATTTTGTTGCATAGGTAAATAAATAGAAATACAGCAATATTATATAAAATTGTGAATGAACGAAACTTGCATATTTTGCTGATTATTGCTGCTGAAAATGGTCAATTATTGTCATGTTTTGGGCTGTACTAATCAGTCGGACCAGGAAAAACATTTGGAGTACTATAGACTGCCAAAAGTTAAATAACAAAAAGCAAGGAAAAGAGTACAAAAAACTGTCTGCGGAACAAAAGGCGTTGTGGTTGGCCAAACTAAACCAGGATTTCCAGGGCATAAATCTTGACAACATTTGTTTTGTTTTTGTTCTTATCATTTCAGGTCTGGTAGGTGAAATATTAGGCTAATATCCTCGTAGACATGATGGCTGTTGTTCTCGTGGAGATTGGTCTTGCCAAGCTTCCTTGGAATAACAAACTCGGAAGGACGCGAGGACACAGAACGCACCCTTATGAGAATTGAGATGTGCTGCGTTCTTGCTTAACTGTATAACTTAATTATAACTCAATGCATAGTCACAGCATAAGCAGAGGCCAATGAACCATAAATATAACATAACATTACAAACAAATGTCATAACTTATTAAAACATTTCATACTATTATAGATATTTACAATTATATATAATTGTATATCGTTTTATTTTACAGCGTTATATTTTTAACTATGACTATGTTAAGATTCATTTTAATATGCCAATAAAAATACTGCAGATTTTCTCCTTTCTCCTAACTTTATTAAAATTAAGCAAAACAAAACGATAAATGTTTACTTTCAAGAGCCGTGAAGTATTTGCAGGAGCGAGTTTAAAATCGAGTTTTAATGGAATAGTGTTGTGTTTATAAATAATTTATCCGTGTACTTTTTTTTTTTTTATTCACGTGTCCTTGTAATCTTTAATCAAAAATGTTAACCTCCCCTCCCCCTCAAAATGACTCATCTTCTCTTCCGGTCACGAGCTATGGCGCAAGGGCGGAGTTAGTGACGTGAGGGGTAAACGCTGGGATAAACAACAGAGAAAAAACTGAAGCTGATGCTTCTTCACTTTATAGAAATCAATGCATTGACCAGTGCTGACGCAAGCCATGGGGGAGTACGCTACCCTTACAAAATTTAAAGGATATTACCACAACATATACTCTTAGGACATCGCAAACTATTTTTTTTATGAATATTACTTAACCTGATGGAGAACGCGCTCAGTCATTCAGACAGTCTCTCTCTCGCGCTGTTAGGTATGTTTTGTGCCGTTGGTCGTCCTTGTCGTCGTCTTCCTCAATAAATAAAAAATGTCTTCATGCTTGGGTGTCAGTGGTGAATCCAGTGGAGAGAAATCCCCCCACAACTAACTACAAACTGGCATTCAGATCTGCCTCTAGCAACGCCCCAACTTCCAACGATCCAATCAATTTCCAAAGGACGAAATCAAGTCCCGCCCTCTCATTTCAGATGCCGTTTAACTCGGATAGACGTCACAGTAGAGAAAAAAAGACAATCGCTACTTCCGCTTCATGCCGACTTTAAAGCTTGCAGGCTTCATTACACCGGCCGCCGTCTTCTGAGAGTTCTAACGGCTCGATTCTCTCAAGTCTGCACTCGATGCATCCCCGATATCAAGAACACATCCGGGAACTTTCATGCGTCCTGTGTACTTGCGTTCTTGAACTTCTTGTTGAGTCACCACGGGGAAGTCGTGGCCTAATGGTTAGAGAGTTGGACTCGTAACCCAAAGGTTGTGGGTTTGAGTCTCGTACCGGCAGGGATTGTAGGTGGGGGGAGTGAATGTACCGCGCTCTCTCCCACCTTCAATACCACGACTGAGGTGCCCTTGAGCAAGGCACCGAACCGCCAACTGCTCCCCAGCCGCCGCAGCATAAAAAAATGGCTGCCCACTGCTCTGTGTGTATGGGTCACCATACTTGGCCACATGTCACGTCACTCACTCACTCACTTAATGATGATGTAGATGTGGTTTAAACTTTAGACACTATAAATTGCAGAACAACGTATTAAGTAGTACACTAACCGTGCAATCAATGCTGTTGTTTACATCTGAGTATGGCCAATATGGCCACGCATACGGGTAACTTACCAAACCATGACGTAAGTGCAAACCCACTATAAACCAGCATAACAAAAGTTTAATTTTCATCCAACTGTCCTATGTAGGCTAATGGACATATCCCGTGTTTTTGTAGTGAAAACTTTTAGATATTTTTGTTCAATTAGTTACACAATTTTCTAACATATAATCAATCAAAAAACGATATAATTCGATAATTTTGACAATTTAACAAAAAATATATTTTATTGAAGACTGATATTACAGTCCCAGAAGATGTGAAAATGGTCAGCCGATACATTTCCGCATTTTCTCCAGCATGCCATACAATATTTTTAATACTGACTTTGTATTTAATGTGAATTTAATAAAAACATTGCAAGTCACAAATTATAACACTTTTATGGTACAAAAAGAGAGCAAAGAACATTTACATTATCAAAAACAATATCACTGACTTCAGTCTAGTCAGAGTTCAAACACTCTCATAAACTCCCATCAAAATCACTGAAGCGGTTTACACTATGAAATTAATATCTTACTTACATTCGTTCGCACAACTGCACTTTGTTGTTTATGATGACAAAATTCGCCAGAGAGCAGAATTCAGTCAGCGAGCGCGTACACTGTACAAAACACTGGCGTTTCGGCGATGACTCATCTAAACGCCTCTGATTGGTCTGTCTGGCTCTGCGCCACTAGCAGCTGGTGATGTTTTTATTTTTTCCATTACTGCCCCACAGTCCCACAGGACAAACTGCGCATTGCACCCAATATTATTTTGTGTGATACTATTCTAAATTTAGGGGGGCCAGAGCGGGGGCCAAGCTTGTTGACATGGGGGCACTGGCCCCCCTCGCCCTCCCCCCCAGAACCGCCCCTGGTGCGCGGACGCGGACGGACAAAGTATACTTTGGCCTTTACCATTAATCAGGATGGTATCCTCTGCCGAACCACTTCCACACGCACACAATTGGTCCTGCCAGAGAAATATAAAGGAACAGTCTTGCGAGAGCTTCACGATGAAATGGGCCATCAAGGTACAGATCGTACTCTCTCACTCATCCATGAACGTTTCTTTTGGCCACATATGCAGGCAGACATGGAGTATTATGTCACAAAAACATGCAGATGTCTAAAGCAGAAAAAGCCTTGTCATGATCGAGACAAGAGCCCCATTAACAAACATGGTTTCGACCCAGCCATTTGAATTCATTTCAATTTACTTTCTCCATTTAGACCGCTGCAAAGGAGGTTTTGAGTACATCCTTGTGGTAGTAGATAATTTCACCCGATTCGCCCAAGCATATGCCACTACATCCAAGTCAGGTAAAACAGCTGCAGATCATATCTTCAATGATTTTGCCTTAAAATTAGGTTTTCCTTCTCGCATCCATCATGATCAAGGTGGAGAATTCGAGAATCAGTTGTTTGAACAGCTCCAAAAATACTGTGACATCACGGGCTCCAGAACGACCCCATATCACCCGCAACTGGCAATGGCCAAGCCGAGCATTTTAACAGGACACTGTTACAAATGCTAAGAACGCTCACAGAAAGTCAAAAATCTAACTGGAAAGACTCTCTAAATAAGTTGCTGTATGCTTATAATTGTACCCGCTCAGAAGTCACAGGGTTTTCTCCTTTTTACCTATTATATGAAAGGTCTCCAAGACTGCCTGTTGACGTGTTGTGAGTGGTGAGCTTCCAATTTATGAAGTAAAGCCAGAAAAGGGAAAGGGACGATCCAGAGTCCTCCATCGCAACTTATTAATGCCTTGCGACCATTTACCTTTTGAAACTGCTCCGCCTTCAAAAAGCAGACAGAAACGAGAGTTGAAAAAGCCTCAAATCACCCATGTTGAATCTGATGAGGAGAGTGAAGATGAATTAGACTTCCATTATGTATCACCACCAGTACTGCAACCAAACCATGTTATTGAATCTGAAAATCTTGAACCACTACCTACCACAGAGTCTGATGAGCATCCAAATGAGGTCCTGGAACAAGTTCCTGCTTCACTGTCATCCATGGAGAGTGATCAAGAACAAGAGATCAACTTACCTGCTGATGAACATCTTCCTGCTTCCACGCCGTCTGCGGAAAGTGATCAAGAACAAGAGATCAACTTACCTGCTGATGAACATCTTCCTGCTTCCACGCCGTCTGCGGAAAGTGATCAAGAACAAGAGATCAACTTACCTGCTGATGAACATCTTCCTGCTTCCACGCCGTCTGCTGAAAGTGACCAAGAGGGTCAAGAGGAGCAAACTTATCAGCTGCCTAGGAGAGAAAGACGCCCACCAAGAGTACTTACCTATGATACTTTGGGTATACCTACTTATAATGTCGGACAATGAAATGGAATTTTGCAGACATCGCAACAGAACTTACCTTATGTGTCTGCTCATGGACTGTCGACCTGGTTGCCGCCTGTTCAGCAATACTGTTATCATTTACCTTTTGTGTATGGAGTCCACTAATCAGGGGCCATGAACTTTTACATTTGCATTGAGACTGTGAACTTGAGTGACATCTTGAGTTTCTTTGCATTATTACAGTCTGACATCAAGAGAACTGATGGACTGTTTTGTTTTAGGAATATTGCTTTGGAAATGTCTTAAACTTTTAAATGCTGAAAAACAGAACATGGACTGTTTTTTTTTTCTGAGGAATATCTTCTTTAACAGTCTTTGAACTTTTAAATTTTGAGAATACTATGGACTGTTTGCCTTATGGACTGTAGTCTTAAGAGGCTGTTGGACTTTTATACTTTTTTATATTTTATATTATTTAAATATGGACTTTTGTTTCATGTCTCTTTAAATTTTTGCACTTTGAGGCACTAATGGACTGTTCTTTTTCATAAACTGTTGCTTTGAAAGTGAAGTATTACGTTCAGGACAATCCAGGGACTGTTAAATTGCTGAACTCTGGCACTACAAAATTTGTGTTAATGAAAGATAATGTCGAGACGACATTTATTTTTGTAGGGGAGTGTGTGACAGAGTGAAATATATATGTCTGTATAATTATATTTGAATCCATTAAAAAAGGTTCATCAAGTGTAAATATGTTATGTAAGTAGTTTTGTGTTAATCGGTGATCAATTCGTTTAGTCCAACAAGTTCTGCAATCGATTGCTGCTGCCTTGTCAACCATTAGGGTCGCGGTGTTTCTCCGTTATGCATAAAGTTCGCAGTGGAGAAGCATCGTGGAGTGTGACTGATTAATTCTCTCCCCTTTTTCAGGTATTCATTTTAATTCTTTGTTAAAGTATTATGAGTTTATGGTAAATTATGTTTTAGGCTGTGCAGATGTCATTATGATATCGATTGCATTCTAATTAACATGCTGACAAGTGTAATTAGTTCAGAGATGTGTAAGCTCTGAGCTCCATTTTGAGTATTAATGGTAAGAGGCCCACAGAATGGCGAGAGACCACATGTTCAGCGATTAGCATTACATATTTAGTATGCATGCTTGTAATTAATGTTTAATTTTGTTTATTTAATTCTATTTGTTTGATTTGCTGGAAAAATATGAATATATTGAGAAATGTAACTGTGAAAAACTAATTAACAAGAGTTTATGACATCTATGCACTTCCCGATAAAATAATTCCTAAAAGAGAGCATTTACATGTTTAGAATTGTATGTGCTAGTTTATATCTATGTATCTGGTTAAAAAGAGTAAGAAGTGATTTCCAGATGTTTTTAAAATGCCTAAATGTCTAATTACCAATTGGTATGATTGATTATAAAAACAAAACGCTAAAGAGGGTACATTGTTAATAGCTTATGTCACAATTATTGAATGTCTGTGCAATGAAGAAACGGACAATGTTGCTGTTTTGAAAAGTTGTTTATTGTTAACTGTTATCAAAGAGATTATGCATAAAGTTCGCAGTGGAGAAGCATCGTGGAGTGTGATTAATTAATTCTCTCCCCTTTTTCATAACACACGCGCCGGCTGTTGTGAACATACATATCTATGGTTGTGAATGCGCTCAGGACAGCTGGACATTGCGGTGTATCAGAGGTAAAAAACGATATAAATACTGTTCAGTTTCTTGCACAGACCGATCGTTTCGTGTCTTTAGACCTCAATGTATCGTCACGAGCTGCAGGGTTTCATTTGGTTTTGTCTGTATATGTTTTTTTGACTCGCAAAGCCATGAGTCCCATTGACTGCCATTATATGACTGACAGACTGCAACGGTTTGAGTTAAAAATCTTCGTTTGTGTTCTACTGAAGAAACAAAGTCACCTACATCTTGGATGCCCTGGGGGTAAGCAGGTAAACTTAAAATTTTCATTTTTGGGTGAACTATCCCTTTAATTTTCCTTTTATATTGATTTCTATAATTTATAAATTTTACTGTATGAGGGGCTAAACCTTTTAAAAACGACACCAATTATCTCTGTCAGACATGTTCAGGTACATAAGCAGTAAAGAGTTAAACTCCACACTAATGTTTCCATGGTCTTCTGTTTGAATCTGTGATCCGATTGGTCATCTTTGCTCTGATGGGCGTGGCTGCTGTTGCTGCAGTAGTTATAGCATCACATCTGGATAAAATCAGTAAGACAAGACATAGAGACACCAGGGGGCGCTGTTTTCAAGTCTACCAAAAATACATTAAATACATGTCTAAAGCCCGATTCGGACGGTAATTGTTTCTCATATGGACCTCTGTAAAAATAAATGTACATATCACCTCAGTGATAAAACTCATGGATTCGGATGGCGATTTATTCAGAGTGGAGGAGCGAGTTCTGTGATCCTACGAACCCCGGAACGCGCTGCTCACATGGCCAGTCACACGATTGCTGTAAATAAAAATAATTTTATTTACAAATGTATTTTTATTATTGTGTAAAATGTATTTAAATATACTTATGTAAAATGTATTTTTATTATTCCAAGCATATTTTATAATATATACATTTTATAATATCCTATTTATTATTTTATCATTTCAATCTCCTGTTTAAAACAACTGTTTTATAGTAATACACATTTTAAAATTGTATTGCATAACTGCTGCGGCCATGATAAAGACCCATTTCGAATGTTTACGTGCTTTTCTTCTTTCTGCTCCCAGACGCTGTGGTGGAGCAGTTATGAAGTGTTCTTTTAAATACTTTCCAGCATTTCAGAAATAAATATGTATGCAAATTACACAAGGTTAACTTACGGTGTTCGGGAGTGCTCAAAAAAGGTTTAAACGCTGAATTTTGAATCGATTTCTTCTCGTAAACTCAGAGATGTGGATTCGGACGGCAATTAAATTACCACACGGCCTTGGTGTTTGTCAAAAAACAGTAGGTAATTCGGCCGGGGATTTTTACGGGGGTGGTGTGAGAAAAACACTGACGTCCTGGATTCGGACGGTATTAAAATCACCAACTACCCCCCGTAAATGGTGAAAATCACTTGCGTCCCCCTGAGAAACAATTACTGTCCGAATAGGGCATAATTTAACTATTTAGTTGACTAGGCTTTACACACCTTTCAGAATTTTTGGGTTGTTTTTGAATGCGTTTGGTTTGGTTTTGTCTATCCATCTCTACCTCTGCAGCAAGAGAAATCTTATTGTAACCACAATTAATAAGTGCAACAAAAAAAATCTTTGAGACAGATTTATTTCAAATTAAGCAAAATGCATTATGTCAACAAACCAATGATGTCACACAGATGATTTTTACTACCATTATAAAGCTTGGAAGAGCCAGGATATTTGTTAATATAACTCCGACTATATTCACATGAAAGAAGAAAATCACATACACCTAAAATGGATTGAGGGTAAGTAAATGATGGCATAATTTTCACTTTTGGGTGAAGTTTAAAACATTTCAATGAAGTATTGACAAATTTTTTGTGCTGTATGGAGAAATGTAAATTGTACTATTTTCTTAGTCTTTGTTAAACATCTTCCTCCTGATTGTGGTTTTCTGTGGAGTCTGAAAATGTTATAATTAAACTTAAATTTGAAACACTGAATAAAGTATTAAAAAGAGTGAAATGGTAAATTATACTTAAAGGAATAGTTCACCCCAAAATTCTGTTGTTATAGTTACCCTCATGTTGTTCCAAACCTGCAAGACCTTCTTCATTCATCTTCAGAACACAAATTAAGATATTTGTAATGAAATCCGAGAACTTTCTGACCCTACATTAGGAGCAATGCAATTTACACATTCAAGGTCAATAAAGGTAGGAAAGACATCATTAAACTAATCCATGTGACTCCAGGGGGTTAACCTAAATTTTGTGAAGCAAGAGATTTGCACAAAAAAACATAATTTACCACTTTAAGAAAATATTGACCTGCAATCCAGTAAGGGGAGCACCATGGTTCATGCATGTTTAAAATTGAGACCAGAAGTTGTTCTGTAAACGTACTTTGGAGAATATTATTTTGTAAATATAGTGGTAAATTGTCTTTTTGAGCAAACAAAAAAACAAAGCACAAGACAATGCTATTGTTTTTATTTTTTTTTTATTCTCTATTTGTAGGTGTATTTGTTATCAGTTACGGTCAATTTTAAATGAAAAAGTGTCCAGTAACAGGGAGGAAACGAATAGTGTTCGACTGGTTATGTTCAATGTAAAATTAAATGCTTTTATTAAACTATAGGACAATATTTGGCCGAGATACAACTATTTGAAAATCTGGAATCTGAGGGTGCAAAAAAATCTAAATATTGAGAAAATCGCCTTTAAAGTTCTTAGCATATTATATAATCAAATTAAGTTTTGATATATTTACAGTAGGACATTTACAAAATATCTTCATGGAACATGATCTTTACTTAATATCCTAATGATTTTTTGCATAAAATAAAAAATGATAATTTTGCCCCTGCAATGTATTGTTGGCAATACAAATATTCCCGTGCGATTTATGACTGGTTTTGTGGTGCAGGGTCACATATTATTGTTTCTTACATTATTTTTCTATTGTTGTTTAGTCTTAAGACTGTGTGTTTCAAGGGCTGTTTATCTTAATGAATAAGAGATACGAGGGAATATTTATGGAAAGTCCAGGTTTATGTTGTTTTGAATCAGTTTGTTATAACAATACTTGTTGGATTTGTGCTGGTCAGACGAAGTCTGAGCACTGAAACATACGCAACTAAGATTATTCAATAAACTCTGCTCCTTTTTACCATCATCACTTCGTCTCCTGCTTCTGCTCTTCACTGGATTTCTAAGTCAACTTCTCGGCTGATAGAAGACTGTTAAACGCTAGTTTTGGATATTTTAGGTACCAGACAAGACTTGCTGTTAATGGGTTTTGGGTATTAGGCAATTTTGCTGACTAGTTGTTCTGTTACCAGACAAAACAGATATTTTCTGACAGGATCTAGTGTCCGGGGTTGGGTCTTAATTATCTGGCGTGGAGGCATGATCTTGTCTACAAGTTAATTGTATCAGAATGGTAATGCATTTATTTATCGCTCTCTACAATGTGACTACTTTAGCAACCAGCTAATAGTGTGTTGCTAATGTTACACAAACCATGTTCGCCATCTCAGAGTCATCTAGAAATCAGCATCCTTGCAAATGCTTTTGAACATCCTTGAATGCTTTGTGATAACTTCATTACTGGGAGGCAAAATCAACAGTAATTTTTAACACAAATATGAAATATTGTTCACAACAACAAAACATCTATAAAAATATCATAATTAACAAAATTAACAGAGGAAAGGATTTGAACTGCTATGTCTTTATTCCAACTGTTCTTTTTCTGCTGAATCGTGCTGATATGAACAAAGAAAACTAACATTTACATGTACAAAAATATGCTTTACTTTACTTCATGAAAGAAAGTAAATGAACTAAGAGTGATACATGCTGTACATAATTTCTCGTAGGAACAAGACAATCAAAAAACAACTTAAACTATGCTAACACTCTATTCTACATTTATTTTAATCACTGCATAAAAGATAATACTTATTAACAAATGGTGATTAAACATGGATTAAAATTATATAATAAGTCGGAGAGGGGAAGGTAATGGAGCATAACAATCCTTTACTATTATAACTAACAGCTTCAGTTGGTGTTTGTTTATATAGAAAAGATTTTATTGATTGGTTTTATTGGGTCATGTTTGGTGAGGACATGGTGTCGCGATTAAATGTGCTGGATCCAAAGAAGAATTCAGATATTCAGAGTTCATGATTTCAGACATTTGTTTTTTTTTGTATGACTGAGTAAAGAAGATGAATGAGTGAAACTCTTCCCACATGGAATGCAGTGATAGGGTTTTTGTCCAGTGTGGATCCTCTCATGTTTTTTCACATAATCTGACCATTTGAATCTCTTGTCACAGTGTGAACACTTGTAAGGTTTTTCTCCAGTGTGGATCCTCTCATGTTTTTTCACATAATCTGACCATTTGAATCTCTTGTCACAGTGTGAACACTTGTAAGGTTTTTCTCCAGTGTGAGTGCTCTGGTGCAGTTTCAGATCAGCATCTCTAACAAAAGTCTTCCCACAATCAAAGCACATGTGATCCTTCACACTGTTGTGTCTTTTCTGATGTAATTTTAAAGTACCCGACTGACTAAAACTCTTTCCACACAAAGAACACATGTAAGGCTTCTCCTTTGTATGAACTTTCAGGTGGTCCTTCAGTGCATCTGACCTAAAAAAATGTTTACCGCACTGATCACAGGTGAATGGTCTTTCTCCAGAATGACGACGCAGGTGTATTTTAAAAGTGCAAGACTTTCTGAAACTCTTTCCACACTGATCACATGCGAATGGCTTCACTCCAGTATGGATTGTCATGTGTTCACTAAGAGATCCTTTTTGTCTGAAACTCATCCCACATTGATCACATGTGTGTGGTTTCACTCCAGTGTGGATTGTCATGTGTTCACTAAGAGATCCTTTATATATGAAACTCTTCCCACATTGATCACATGTGTACGACTTCTCTCCACTATGACCTCTCATGTGAATATTAAGACTCTGTATGTATGGGAAACTCTTCCCGCACTGATCACATGAGTACGGCTTCTCTCCAGTGTGGATTCTCATGTGATCCTTAAGGCTTCCTTTCATCGTAAAACTCTTCCCACACTGATCACATGAGTACGGCTTCTCTCCAGTGTGGATTCTCATGTGATTCTTAAGGTATGATTTTATCGGAAAACTCTTCCCGCATTGATCACATGTGTGCAGATTTTCTCCAGTGTGGATTCTCATGTGTACTGTCAGGCTTCCTTTTACTGTGTAACTCTTCCCACACTGATGGCAGGTGAAAGACTTTTCGGCCCTTCTTTGCAATAAATTACTTTTAGTCTGTGAGCGACTCAAAGATTTCTTACTAGTTTTGACATGATGCTGTTTCTCCTCTGCCTCACTCAGTTCTTCACTCTCCTCACTCTCTTCCATCAGGTCTAAAATGAAACGTAAGCAAGGATGATGTAGTGAATATTTATTTATTTATTTAAAGAAAGAGATAAGATAGAATGAAAATATGAGTACATTAACTTTTTTTTTTTTTGCTCTATTACAGGCCGAACTTTCTGTAGCCATTTTAAATTAGAGGCAGCCACTGCATTTTAATCATGATCCAAAGAAAGATTCTACATACATGAGCAATTTCTGATTTAAATTTGATGTAATTTCAAAATCTGAAGCAAAAACAGAATGGTCTTTGTGAAATGTATGCTACTTAAAAGATGGAAAAACAGCAGACAGGCTAAAAGAGAACGCAAATTCACTCTCTGACAGCAGGTGGCACTTATGGAACAGCAGCCATACAGTGTTTCCTTGGTTACCACTGTAAACAAAGCAGTAGTAGAAATACTACTTTAGCATGCATTAGCCTACAGAGGCAAGATGAAAAGAAAATACCATCTAAACTTTTCTGAAGATAGTCAGCTCCCCCAAATATACATTCATACAATGTCCTGGAGAGATGCATGTTCACTCACAGACAGGTTTGTCTATAAATGAAATGAAGAGAAGCCCTTTTTGTCATGATCTTTATGTGTCTTTTTTTGGCCTGATTAAAAGTGAATTTAGAGCAAAGCTCTGCATTATTTTGGTGGTTGTAAATCTTTCCTGCCTGGGAGTTACGTACAACTTTACACATAGTTTGTTGGGAAAGGGGTTTCAAAGATTATTTGTTAAATATAACAAATAATTGTGTGTCTGACTGGTTCATTTGTTAGAGTTAATTATTAGTAAAGCATAAAAATAAGAGGAGCGTGAAGGGAAAGACATAAAAGTAAACCGTGATATAATATCAGAAATATAAATTCCTTAAGTAAGCTTACTTCATAAAAATGTTTTCTACCTGCATTAAAAGCAGGACAGTCCAATAAAATACATTTCTCACACTGCCCAAGTAAATCTCACACCAGATTAAAAAAGCCAATGTGTTTGACATCAACAATCATGAGAGCGATTCAGCAACATTAATAAAGAATCAAGAATAAACACCAACCTCCTTGCTTTTCAGTATCTTTGCGATTTATTCTGCAGGGTTCTGGATTATTCATGTTCTCATTGTTCTCTAATCTTCACTTTTAAGATGATGAAAATAATCCAGCATTGGTGAATTCCTGTGTTGAATAGGTGAAGATCTGCAAAAATCTAAAATAAATAAACGATTGAGTAACACAGTATATGTTATGTTTAACTATCCATCTATTTTAATGTAAAACTTAATTTCATTTAGTAGACTTCATTTCGTTTTTACTGAGCTGTATTTTTGTTCATTGGTTATTATTTATTCATTTGCTGTTTTATATGGAACATTTCTTCACATAAAAAAGTTAAGATAGGTGTATCTTTAAGACCTCAAAAGTGTTGATCATTTGCTTGTACCAATTAAATGAGCATTATTACAAGATATCTTCTATGAGGTGAAAAGGGGAGCTGTTGACATGAAGTAAGAATTATCGTTTAATCAATAATAAAATAATATGAGTCAGACATGATATAGTCTGAAAATGATGATAAAACTGCACTATAGTAGGAGAGAGCGGGGCACAAAGTAACACTTTTTGACTTTCTCAGTTTGTGTAAATCCACATGGGGTTCAGAGTATTTTTTTTTTTTATCCACATAATTTCACACTTGTCTAGTACAAATATGTCGCTTTGTTTCATAATTACAGTGTATACGTTTTTCTTTATTTACCCTCAAAAAATGGAAGTGAAATGTGACAACATGCCCCATAGGTGGGGTACATTGTAAGATCTGAGGGGCACGTTGTAACATGACCATATGACAGCTTAAAATGTTATCTGATCGAATGAAAAAAATATACAAGACAAACTAAAATATTTTGTCAATAAAATAATAATTTATTTCATATAAAATAATGGCGTTTTTAAGAATTAAAAATAATCTGATTTTGGAGTTTGACCATGTACACATTGCAACCATGCTTGGGACGGCCCACATAAACGAGCCAAAATGCTTTACATGTCTTGAAATAATAATTTCTAAACATTAAACATTGACTGTCAGTCTTTATTCACCTGTTTCTCGTTTCTCGTTAAAATTCATTAAAGTAAATAGTGTGACCATATTACAGCTTAAAATGTTATCTGATCGAATGAAAAAAATATACAAGACAAACTAAAATATTTTGTCAATAAAATAATAATTTATTTCATATAAAATAATGGCGTTTTTAAGAATTAAAAATAATCTGATTTTGGAGTTTGACCATGTACACATTGCAACCATGCTTGGGACGGCCCACATAAACGAGCCAAAATGCTTTACATGTCTTGAAATAATAATTTCTAAACATTAAACATTGACTGTCAGTCTTTATTCACCTGTTTCTCGTTGTTTCTCGTTAAAATTCATTAAAGTAAATAGTGTAAATTACATCGCTAATGTCATAGAATAGCACATTGTAACGCAGTGTAACAACGTGCCCCATCTGCGCAAAGTAAAAAAAAGTTTAAAACTGGTTATTGTCTTCTGCTAGTTATCAAAGACTTAAAAAACGATCTGAACTGATAAATAACAGATTGGAGATTAAAATAATAGCAGATTTGTCTAATTTTAAATGAATAATAAAAACTAAGATGAGAAATTTACTTAAGCCAGAATTTTAATTTTACTATGGTAAAATAAATGTTCAGCGATATCTTCAAAAGATTTTTGAATTTTGGTGCACATTTTTTTTCTATATAATGTTGATATGGTAACTAATAAATACTGTAAATTTGGTTATGCTAGCATGTGTGGAAATATTCAAACCACGTGTTACAACTAACCCCGCGCTCCCCTACTATTTCTCACGAGCTTAGAAGAAAAACATTAAAAATGCATCGAAACCTTTAAGCTTTGTAACTCCTTTCACATTTATACAGTGACTTGACTTGAATACCATGTAAGAATAACTTTTAAACAAGCCAAAAAACACCACTCAGTTCCTTAACCGTCAAAAGACGCACAAATAGCACAGAATCCTATGAAAACAAGACAGAAATGACGGCTATAAATGTTGCTTATAAAACCTTTTTGTCATGATTGTGTAAATATATTAAGCTATGCGAACAGCTCACCTCAGAATAGTATGTTACGTTCTGTGCCGAGGCTTCGGAGCGTGTATGTCGTTATTTTAACGCCCGCACGAGGATTTCCTTTGCTCTAGCACAAAACCGGACGCGTATGGCAAGCCGTATTAGCATTAAATACTCCTTGCTGTACTAGTATAGCAAGACGGTTTAACATTTAAAACTTTGGTTTGACTATCCATAAAATATATTTCAAATAGTTACAATTGTAATTCGGCTAGTCATAATTATAATTTGACTAGTCAGAATGATAATTAGAGATATCTGCAATTATAATTGCACTAGTAAGAAATCTGATTAGAGATATCTCTAAATACTTTATGACAAGTCAAAACTCCATTTAAGATCTCTGTAATTACGTCATAGATATCTTCAATAGATGCGTTACATATACGCAAAGGTAATTAGAGATATCTCTAATTCAGTGCAAAGGTAAATAGAGATATCTCTTATTCAGTTTCGACTAGTCACAATTATATTTTAAGATATCTGAATTGTACCTGCTCCTAGTCGAATCTGCTGTTGTGTGACATGAGACTAAATTTACTCAGCTCCTCCCCCGCACCAGAGCCTCTCCCCTGTCTAATGTTTAGTGCTAACCGCTTGCAAAGGATTTCGTTTGCTCTCGCACAAAACCGGACGTGCACGCTCAGATACACGCTACTCTCACCCAGAGAGAGTGCGTGTACTTAAAGGGATACTCCACCCCAAAATGAAAATTTTGTCATTAATCACTTACCCCCATGTCGTTCCAAACCTGTAAAAACTTCGTTCGTCTTCGGAAGACAATTTAAGATATTTTGGATGAAAACCGGGAGGCTTGTGACTGTCCCATTGACTGCCTAGTAAATTACACTGTCAAGCAGAGATGTTCACAAGTCTTTAATTTGGGGTCCGAGTCAAGTCTGAATTCTTTAACCTGGAGTCCGAGTCAAGTCTTGAGTCTTTGCTCACGAGTCCAAGTCGAGTCTCAAGTCATTTAATGGCTCGTTAAAAAAATCCATTCAGAATCCTCATGTATTGAAATCTTCCTATTTACGAAGCTGTTTTATAGGCTATAGACAAAATATGTGATCTATGATCTGCTTTGTAAAAAAAAGAAGTTGTTAAGATGTAAGGTTAATGTACATCCAGCCTGTTACTTATATGTTTTAATCCATTACCATGTTCAAGACAGTTTTTCTGTAATCAAATTCTATAATAAGAGTCCAATCTACCATGACACATAAGGAAATATTTGACACAGATATTACAAAACCATACAAATAAAGTATTTCTTTATGATATAAATCAGGGGTATTCAATTAAAGTTCCATGAGGCGTGGCCTCTATATTTTCTTCCAAGCAAAGGTCCAGACAAATAAAAATAATAATAATAATAAAAAAAACTTTTTTTTTTTTACATGTATTGTATTTTGACATTTAGAATGTGACAAAAAAAAAAAAAAAATAAATAAATACTGTTTCTGTTCAGGGTTTTCCTCCTGAAATCTATTTTAACATTTTAGTTAAAAGCAGTATCTAGCCTACTAAAATCAATAGAGTCAGAGTCATAGGTTATAGATAGATAAATAGATAGTAAGAAAAATAACTATATTTGCAGCATTGTTTTTTCTGCTGTTTTAGTGAAAGTAATCTATAATTTTGCTGCTCACAGTGTTTCTGTTGTTGTTAAAATAACCGCGTCATCCGCAGCTCTTAAACTTGGCGCCTGCGCGTCCGGAGAGAGAGAGAAATACAGAAATACAAGCCCTTTCGCACAGAGCTGAAAGGGCTTGAATAAAGCACGTTTGCCTTTAGATAAAAATACTAGAGGATATAGCGCTGAAAGATATTTACCATAAACGACCCTGAGTGCTTGTTATGTGATGCCGGGGTGCGGATGCGATCCGCCTTTTGAATATCAGCTATATAAGTATTTAAGGATAAAAGACTTGAGTTGCTTTTAAAATATTCACGAATCCTTTTCCTCGAGTCATTTCAGGTCGAGTCTGAAGTCAAGTCTGAAGTCTATAAAAATGCGACTCGAGTCCGAGTCACTAACTCGAGTGCCCATTTCTGCTGTCAAGGTCCAGGAAAGTATGAAAGACATCGTCAGAATAGTTCATCTGCCATCAATGGTTCAACCGTAACGTTATGAAGCGACGAGAATACTTTTTGTACGCAAAGAAAACAAAAATAACGACTTTATTCAACAATTTGTCTCCTCTGTGTCTCTCCGCATCACCGTAGCGCCATTTTGGAGAATATCTGCTGCACGCAAGTAGCGTACACTCTTCTGTGTCAGCTGCGCCACACGGATGCGCTGTTTTCATTCAAAACAAAGCGTAAATGCACGTAGAAAACGTATCCTTGTGTCGCGGCTGACACAGAATAGCGTACGCAGTTTGCGTTCAGCGCATATTCTCCGGAAAATTTGGTTTCACTATTATACTCGTAAGTATTAAAAATCAAAAGTAAGAAGCGAGAAGTCTTCACCTCGAGTTGCGGCGTGGATGTGTTCCAAACATTGTATTTTATAGTCGTGCATAAAATTTGCATTAATACAACGTCTCTTCTTTCCGTACTTCCATATTTGTCATATACAGTGAACAAACACACACACACCCATAACTCTCTATGCAAGCAGAGACTTAGGTTACTATGGTTACTCAAGACAGGAAGGGTAACCTTTGACACAGTTACCAACTCACAGTATCGTAAGTTCAACTGGAATAATTGCAGCATCTTTTCAGAAAAGCAAGCTCATTTATCTCTACTTTAATCTAAACAATTACAACAACTTAAAGGCATAGGCTAGGCCATTTCCAAACTACACAGCAACATTTCTTAAGATAATATGAAAGCATAGTACAAACACAACAATTAGAGAAAAGTTCCATTTCGCAACAGTATATGTTGCCAAATGCATCTCCTTGCATAACTGCTGTACAACATACACACACGTGGCAATCTTTGCTGTTTAGCAACCCCTGTTTACATTCTTACAGGATGTACATCTTACAACTGCATCTAAAACTTGTCAGCTGTGAGAGCAGAAGTCTGTAATCTCAAAGTTTTAAGATAATTTGCTAAAGATTGTAACTCCAAATTAAAATGAGTCAAATCAATAATTTCCTTAAGCATTCTCATAATTTCTTTCCTGTTTCCGGATTAACTGAATTATTTTCCTTATTCTAAAAATAATCTCCTGATGCTCCAGTGGTTGGTGCTTTGTCCTTTTTCCTTCGGCGTTGTTCTTTCTTCTTTTGTTTTTTGACTTTGCGGCTCCAATCCCTCTGGATCCCTTGGACAAGTATATCATCAAAATTAATTTCTATTTTACCTGGTTCATTGTTTCAGTTTCCGATTGAGAATTGATCTGGGGAGGGAAATTTCGTATTTATTGGATCATCTGATACTACACTATCCATAAAATATATTTCATAAAGTTACAATTGTAATTCGGCTAGTCATAATTATAATTTGACTAGTCACAATGATAATTATCATCATCATTAACTGCAATTATAATTGCACTAGTAAGAAATCTGATTCGAGATATCTCTAAATACTTTATGACTAGTCAAAACTTCATTTAAAATATCAATAATTACGTCATAGATATCTTCAATAGACGCATCACATATACGCAAAGGTAATTAGAGATATCTCTAATTCAGTTTTGACTAGTCACATTTATATTTTAAGATATCTGAATTGTGCCTGCTCCTAGTCGAATCTGCTGTTGTGTGACGTCAGAATAAATTTACTCAACTCCTCTCAGAGCTCCTCCCCGCCTAATGCTTAGTGCTAACTGCTAACAACAGTGGTCTGCTTTTGTTGTCAAGCGATTAGTAATATCTGGATGCAGCCATATGTGGTAAAAGGTCTCCAGCGTGCATATATTTATAGAGCTGTGATTTTAATTGAATGTTGCAAAACGGACCAAATGCAGCGTAATGTTCAATAAAGGCAGAAAACCGCAAACTGCTCGTCTTAATTTATTGATTATATACAGTGGGTACGGAAAGTATTCAGACCCCCTATCTTCGATAGACGCATCACATATACGCAAAGGTAATTAGAGATATCGCTAATTCAGTTTTGACCAGTCACAATAATATTTTAAGTTGTCTGAATCGTACTCCTAGTCGAATCTGCTGTTGTGTGATGTGAGACTAAACTCAGCTCCTCCCCACACCAGAGCCCCTCCCCTGCCTAATGCTTAGTGCTTAACTGCTAACAACAGTAGTCTGCTTTTGTTGTCATGGAGAGAAAAGCTACTGGATGAAGTGCTTCAGGGATTATTAAATAATATCTGGATGCATTCATATGGTAAAAGGTCTCCCGCATGCATGTATGTAGCGCTGTGTGAACGGACCAAATGCAGTGTAATGTTCAATAAAGGCAGAAAACCACAAACTGCTCGTCTGAATTTATTATATATTTAGACATAATGAAGAACAATGGAATTATACAACAAAAACATGAAAAATAGTAGAAATAAATGCATGACGGACAAGAACAATGCTTCATAATCAGATGCAGTCAAAAAAGGTGAAGGCTGATTTTAAAAAGATTACAAATTAATAAAAGTTTAACGGGCACTGATGACATTTATTAGTAGGTTACATTACATGTGTATGGAGTTAGGTTTATGGCCGCTTGTTTCTGCCATGGAATAAAAAATAAAGGTAATTTGCAGCTTTTTATCTTACAATTCTGACTTTTTTTTTCTCAGCATAGCGAGATATAAACAATGCAAGTTATAAACTTTATAACTCACAATTCTTACTTTATGTGAGTTGCATTGTGTTTAGCTATATCTCCTAATACTGAGAAGTCAGAATTGTGAGATAAAAAGTCGCTATTTATTTATTTATTATTTATTTATTTAGTGGTGGGAACGAGCTTCCATAGGAAATAGCCCACAAGGTGGGAGTATTGTATTGTATTATTGTCAGACTCTGGGCCAGGTTTTGTGTGTGTCTTGGCTCCCTATGTGCTCTGTCATCTAGTTTCTCTGTCTCGTGTTTTGAGTTCATTGTTCCCAGGTGTTTCCAATGTTAATTGTCATTAGTTCCAGGTGTCTCTTGTCTTCCCCTCTTCAGTTCCTGTGTATTTAAAGTGTGTTCTAGTTCTTGTCCTTTGTCTGTCGTTAAATGTCATTCTGTCATCCTGATGTGTCGAGTCCTGTGATCCCAAGCCTTTGTTCAATAAACCCTTTTGAGTTACTTTACTCCGTGTTTCCTCGCTCCTTCGTTCCCGTGTTCCTTGGAGCGAGTGAAAACCATGATGCTCCAACTTTTAAAAAATCCGCTCCTCGCTCCAGTCAAACTCACACTGCTCTGCTCCGCTCACATACTCAATTCAGATATCTTAAAATATAATTATGACTAGTCGAAATTTAATTAGAGATATCTCTAATTACATTTGCGTATGTGTGACGTGTCTATTGAAGATATTTGTGACGTAATTACAGATATCTTAAATGGAGTTTTGACTAGTCAAATCATATTTAAAGATATCTCTTATCCGATTTCTTACTAGTGCAATTATAATTGCAGATATCTCTAATTGTCATTGTGACTAGTCGAATTATAATTATGACTCGTCAAAATACAATTGTTCCTATCTTAAATTATATTTATGGATAGTCAAACCAAAGTTATAAATGCTAAAACGGCTTGCCATACTAGTACAGCAAGAGGTATTTAATGCTAAAACGGCTTGCAATAGAGGCGTCTATTGAAGATATCTATGACGTCATTACAGATCTCTTAAATGGAGTTTTGACAAAAAAAAAACGAAAGAAAAATTCAGTATTATTTATTTATTTTATTTTATTTTTTTACAGTTACTGTATTATCAGCAAATCAGTATTTTTGGTAGATTTAATAAATATAATAATCACTCCACTGTTTACCTTCAATTTCAGCATGAGCAATGTACAAAAAGTTTTTATTATTATTTTTTTATATAAAGTCCACCTACAGCAGCTCTGTGCACAAATTCAACGGCTGCACATCACAGTTCAAAAGATGTTCCAAATGCGTTTCAAGCCTTCATTTAAGAAAGTAATTATATTTAAACTTTATCAAGCTAACAACAAATTCATATTACACCCTAAATTTACATAAATCCTAATTAAACATACTAATCATTGATGTCAGGGCCGCTGCTGGTCAAATGGGTGCCCTAAGCAGGATTGTATTGTTGTGCCCCCTCCCTCAAATATTATGGATGTAATAAAAAAAAAACACCTACTATAGGGGTCAAAATATAACTTTAATAAAATATAAAGTAAATAAATAAATAACTTGTATTATTTACAAATGACAAATCTAGACAGTTACCTATGGCTATGATTTTATTAATACAGTTGTCTGATTGATTTTATAGTCTCAAGCATTCAGAAATCATGCAAAAGAAAATTAAGCAGTTTTACTACGATAAAACCATGGTTAATTTTTGTAAGGGTTGTCATGTCCACATGTTTTTTGTTTAAGAAATTATAGAGGCTGTGTCATAGCTGTGTATAGCAAAAAGGTGGCCAAAAATGAAAGATTAAGTGAATATTTGAATTAAATGTTTGGTCAATAGCCGACAAGGGTTTGATTGTCCTGTAAGTGTAGCAGCAGCAATTACATGGCCTTTGGCTCCCTTTGCAGGCATTTGTAATAACATGTAATGCACATGAATTGTTTATTTTGTATTACATTATGTATTTTAACAGTGTTATTCAATGAAACCATATAATTATTAATTAACCAATCATTATTGCCTCATTGTTTTTATATAATGTATTTTAAGTCATTTGAAAAGCTATTGTTGGCTTAGGTCTGTTTTTATAACCACAAAAAAATATCATCTTAATACTTCTTTGTAAATTATTATTTGAAGTAACAAAACCATGGTTAATTTGTGGTTACCATGGATACAATAACCATGATTTTTGGTTTTATTCCTGTTAAAACCATGGCTAATTTTCATAATGTAACATGGAAACTCAGAGAGAATATTAGTTTCATTGTTAGTGGTGAAATTATTACAGGCATTAAAGGGATTGTTAACGTATTCACAGGATTATGAATGTACCTGAAAGCATTGGTGAATGTAGCCAGGCTTTGAAAATGAGTGAAAATTGTTTATTATTCATGCAACAATGCATATTACTGTTATAGTTTTTATTAATAAACATTGCTATATAGCTGATAACTTATGAATGTTTATAGCATGATTTGTGAAAAATTGAACTACTATAGGCCTACTGAATGAAATAGCATAGACTTCTTCATGGCTAGTGTTTGCATATTTCATTTCATTCTGTAACCTACCTACTTGTTCTACAGATCTGTGCAGTAGTGTTAAATGCTACTGTTTTTGACAGCGTTGATGACGTTTCTGGCAGTTAATATCAAGAATTTTTTTCCCTTACCGAATGTTGTATCCATGGGCCTTTTTGATACTGTCAGTTTAAGTGCCAGTGTTATGGATCAACTGGGGATCATGTTAACTGGGGACAAGCGCGTGCAAGCAACATGTTTACCTGAATTTCCGGCAGATGTTGAACGGCGACAGATTCGTCACATACCATATTCCACACGGATCATAGTACAAAAAACACGTTTCACCGGTTGTGTACATTGGTATGCACAATAAAGCACTTTGCACTCGAAGTGTCTGTTCCTGCGTATTTGACGCAATTTCAAGAAAGTTTACAATGTTGTCATGTCACGCTCACAAAACCCACGTTAACATGAGACATTCGTTTCAGTGGGCGATCAAACTTGCCAGCACGCTGAAGTAAAACTGTAAGCGTTTTCTTTTCAGCTTTAGTGCATCATATTGTTTATGTAGTGTGCTCTCATGTTCTAATCACAATAAACAACAGACCTATATTAAGTTAAAATTAGCAGTAGACTACCTAAAGAAAACATGAAGTGCAAAGTCCTTCTGTTTTAACATGAATTTATTTTAATTGTAGTTTACTGTTGTGTGTGATCAAGTTATTTTTGAATTGATGTCATAAGAAAGGAAGACACAGAGAGAGAGAGAGCGGATACTTTGCCTTGAGTTTGTTCAAAGTGATTTACTCTGCTGATTTTATCTTAGAGCTTGTTTGTACAACCAACTCTGATGCCTATCCTCTTCCTTGGACATAAAGCCTTGGACACAAAATGCCTATAGATTCATGAAGATATCTAACACATGCACTGTTAACATTTGCAACTGATTTATCAAAAATCATTTATGTCACGTTCTACTATGTGTAAAAGGATTATTCTATTCTCTTGTTTTTGAACAAAGGTTTTTCTGGGCACTTAGAAAAATCAACCTTGACGAGTGAAAAATGCTTGTTCTTTTAATGTTGTGATTGCAGGGCTTGTTTATGCCAATGGACTCCAGGAATGTTCATCCTGGATGAGAAGATTCATCCTGGATTTATGTCTGATCTGAAATCTACATTTTGGCTTACAAATAATAACAGCACATTATTTCATTTTTTCCTAAATTATTTAAATGACAGAACTCAATGTTTAGAACAATTTTTATCTAATATTGCAGTTTGTTATAATCATATAATCAATTAAATTAACTGAATTGTCTGTTTATATAATAATAGTGTCTCTTTATTGTACATTATGCTCAGTTAGGTGCTTGAATTTGAATGTTGTGAATCGGATGTCTTTTATTGGACATGTAGAGAACACTTTGTCTTTAGTAAATTTTCTGAGTTCATGATTCCTGCTTGTTTTCCTCATCCTACATACAGGGGCCCGTTCTTCGTACGTCGCTAACTCAGTTAGCTGGATTTGATTGTTGATGATTTGGCGTGATCTTGGATTGTTTGGTTCTTCGAAGCAAATCCCGGAGTTGCTGTCATAGCAACAGGTCCGTAAACTTAAACTTGTTCGGGAGCAGGCTTATTTCGTGTAAACAGGATTAGATTGCATCTTTTTAAGCAGAATTGATACTTAAAATCTGTCCTCTACCACCGCTAATTTATTACAAGAGTACCCTACTAATCCAGGGACAATAATTTAAAAATAATAATCATTAAAAAATGTATTTAAAGATTATATAATGTTGTGTAGTCTTTAATACTACAGACACAGCCAGTTAATGCTGTCATGTAACTAATCTGTTCAGATATCAAATTAAATGAATTGCTAATTACTACATTGAAATAAAAATGTAAAGCCTGTACAAATATTAGAAATCGTGAATATAAATAATTGGGAATCATGTAATAAAATAAAACAAAAACAGTGCACATTTCATTTATCTATTATAACATTTGTGTAGTTTTGTTCGCTTGGCTGTTTCCTTATAAAAGTCCAGAAATCTGTCAAGTTTTTCGTCAGGTGTCTTTTTGAATTATATGATGTCATTATGTTGCTGTCTTGCCGCCAGCCAATCGCTGCATTGCTGATCGTGGTTTCGAGTATTGATACAAAGCCCCTTTTAAACCAACCCTTGAATGCGCAATTATCTCAGATAACTCAATCCAGCCATACTAATCATCAACAACAGGTGCGTTCAAAGACCCGAATTAGCCAGATCCTGATTAGCACGATGATGTCATCTTGGATCCCAGCAAGCAATTTTGCATTTAAAAGACGTCTATTAGCCGTCTAAACACAGCCCAGACGTCTAGGCTAAAACAAGGCTAAATTTGGGCTGTCAGTGAAAATTTAATAGACGTCTAATCATAGCCCA
>NW_015536739.1:20196-22167 GCF_001515605.1 Sinocyclocheilus anshuiensis | reverse complement strand
TTTGTAAGTCGCTTTGGATAAAAGCGTCTGCTAAATGACTAAATGTAAATGTAATGTAAATGTAAAACTGTAGTTTCCCAACGGCTGACCCAGAAATACGGTTTGAAACAGCCCTCTGTTTGTTACGTCACAAACCAATAACCAATATGACCCCTTTAAGGCATGAGAAAATTATTTTCACAAGAAAAAACATTTAAATATGTCATTTTGATGTTCAAAGATAAGTTTTAAGGGATAAAATATTTGACTACAGGGGGACTTGTAGTCAAATGAAAAAAAAATTTATACAAATCAAGAGCATGTTATCACACTTAACATTAAACCATTCAAAATGACCAGTAAAGGAATTCTTTTTAAAATGTCTGATTTGCATTGTAACTTATTGACACCACAATGTTTGATTAATGTGGCACGATTTGTAGGCTTTACCTGTCCAGCAAGCATCCTTCTGGCACTGCCTTTGAGGTTTCTTCCTTCAACTCTGCACAACTTTGACACCTGAATAACACATGCCAATGTCAAATTCAATATAATAATTAAAATAAATGATGGACTTTGTCAAAGATGAGAGCTTTAGTGAGGAAATGTTGTTTTGGAGAGGGTTTTTTTTTTTTGACCATTGCTGTCCAGATCTTTTCAATTTCCACCCGCTTTTCCAGATGTTGAAACTTGCTCTTTGCTCTTCTTGCGCTGTTTTAAAATCGATTGAGTTTGTAAACATACAAATTATAAAACTTTTACTCTATTAAATTTTGAAATTAATCCTCTGAACACATGCGTGCTGAACTGTGGGCCTAGTCACGGATCACTATCAACTATGATCTGCTCCCTTCACTAAAATGTCACGGTTCCTAAACATGATAACAAATAATATAGATAAATAATGAACACGTCAAAACGAAAACACAGATACTTACAAGACCAAGTAGGAATGTCCTTTATCGTTTGTTGTTTGCCCGCTGCTCTCCGACAAGTAAACTCAGTGCGCTCTCGTGTAAAAAAAATCCAAAACACAACACTGATCTCTACTAACTCTCATGTCTCGCGTTGCCAGTATATCAATAATATCATATAATGTGTATGAATGTAACATTTAACATCTTGTGGGATGCATGAAATCATATTATCAAATGCAAGTAAACTTTTGAAACATTTAAATTAGCTAATTTAAATGTTTCAAAAGTTTACTTGCATTTGATAAGAAGCTGCGTGGGCGAAAATTACATGTAAACAATTTTAAGGCTATTTTGGCTATGCGCATCGCTGGTCTGTTTACTGGTATAGGGCTATAGCCAAGCCGTTTAAATTAGACCACAGATTGCCTCGATTTCGCCAGGTGGGCTAAAAGCAGACTACACGTAGCCCGTCCTATTTAGAGCTAAATCGTGGCTACATATAGACCATGTCATGAAATGACACATATATTTGTAGCTATTATTGACACTGCGAACATGATGGGATATCAACCATCTCATGCGCTGCCTTGCCAAAAACTACAGTGAATCAGGTTTGACTAGAAGTGGGCTACAGGTAGCCGCTCTGACTACGAGCTAAATCGTGGCTACGCACAGGCTGCGTACTGAACATGTCAAAGAAATGAAACCACACACCTTGTAAACGCTGTTACTTTGCTTACATGATGGAATATCATACATCTCACAAGTTATTTTGCCAAAAAACGACATGAAACCAAATTCAAGGTTATTTGGGCTAGAAGTGGGTTGGTTACACATTGCCGGATTATATCGGGTCTATACTTAACCGAGACGTTGAAATGACGGCTATTGCTTGCTGGGAACTCTCTTTGCAGAACATCCAAACTCTGTTCCCTGCATCCCTCCTGCATAATCTGTTTTTCTTTTTCTCCTTGTAGCTGGAAATCAGCTCACAGACAATTTGCGGGCTATATATATATTTTTTTATAATTCCAGTCTCGTTCGAGAACTCTGGTCTGACGCACGCGGGTTCTCG
>NW_015536739.1:18403-20184 GCF_001515605.1 Sinocyclocheilus anshuiensis | reverse complement strand
TTGTGAAGTCATGCAGTGTGAAACCCCCTGTCGCCGATCCATCGTACAATGTGAACACAGCAGCAACTGAATGCAACCCCAGATAGTCATGCAGTGTGAAAACAACGGCGATCCGACGAGTTTGAAAACCGTGCAGTGTGAACTCGGCATAACGATATGGATTGAATGCAGCATAATTAAGATATTGTTGCGGTTATTAATTAATGTGCCCAAAAACAAGAAAAATCAATTTTAAAAAGCATATTAATATTGGACATTATAAAAGATACAGTTATATTACATTCAAATATATTGTACTGTGGAGTTTTGGAGAAAAATAAAGTCGGTTAAAATACATTATAGCACTGATTATTTCCTGCTTTTACTACATGCATTATTATTAACCCTTTCATTTTCACCCCTAAAACGAGCTAATGAAAAAAATTATTTAACTTAAAATTCTTATTAGTAGACATCTAATATATAGCCTCCAGTATTTTTTATTTTTTTTAATCTACCAGTGGCATTCCATCATGTTCTCCGCATACCCAGGCCTTCTGAGAGAATGTGTTCACGGGCTAATTAATATAAACATGATTATGAGTTGATCCCTTGAGTGATTGGTCTCATTTTGCATCTTGCCAGTAATGCCTGATAAAGCAGCTTTTGTGCTGTGCTGCGTTTGTGTAGTGTTACCGGGGAAACCGCTATTTTACCGCTCCAAAAGCTGCGCATCTAGTCGCAAAGAATTAATTTGCATTTTCATTCAGACCAACGCGAAAAGGCCAACAAGTGGGCGGGCAAAATGCTGTCAACATGAAACGGTTTGGGATTAATTTTAAAAACGACTCGTTTCAATGATTCAGAGTCCACTCTTTCTTTTGAGAGATAACTTTATAGAAGGTGCACTTTCAGATTTAAAACTTTGCAGGATGTTTTCATTCACTTAGAGCTGTGTTACACTGCATGAAAGGTCATTTTCAAAAATTCATAATAGGGGCACTTTAATATTAGTGAACTACTTTGGTTAACATGAGCTAAGAAATACTTCTACAACATTTATTAATCTTAGTTAATGTTAATTTCAACATTTACTATTGCATTATTAAAATTATCATTATTATTAACATTAGTTAATTAAAATGAACTAACAATGAATGACTGTATTTTCATTAACTAACATTAAAAAAGATTAATAAATACTGTAATAAATACTCTTCGTTCATGTTAGTTAGTACATTAACTAATGGATTATTATTGTAAAGTGTTACCAATTCACTTGTTGAACACCAACAGAAAGGCAGTCATAACTGACAGTTTTACAAACACACACTCGGATTATAGTTTTCACATCATATTCAACACAATAGAAGTAGAAGTATTCACCTTGATGCTTACACTGGTGATGTAGGCTACCTTAAATAAAACTTTACAGTAAATGTCACAGTAAGTGATCTAATTTTCAGCAGTAAGAAAAAAAGTGTTTTAAAGCTTGTTTTGTAGAATATCACAACAAAACATTATAAAATATCATATTAAAGGGGTCATATGATGCTACATGTACTTTTACAAGTTGTTTGAACTAAAATGTGTTGGCAGTGTGTACACAACCACCTTATAATGATAAAAATCCACCCAGTGTTTTATCTTGTCTATATCTGCTCAAATCTTTACCCCTTTCTCAAATCGAGCCGATCTCAGATGCCTGTGTGATGTCACAAAAACAGGCCCCTCCCACGATAGTTTGATTGACAGTAGCGTTTCAGCACAGACTGGACTGGTGTCTTACCTCAGACCCGCCC
>NW_015536739.1:14868-17515 GCF_001515605.1 Sinocyclocheilus anshuiensis | reverse complement strand
AGGTGTTCTGTTGTTGGATGTAATAATGAACATAGCAGTCGTCATTTACTCCCGACATCTGATCCACTGAAGACGCAGTGGATTACGTTTTTTTTCTTTTTTCTGAAGGGAATGCGCCCCCAATTTACCTAAATGTATCTATGCGGGGTCAGCACAGCTCATTAACATTTAAAGGAAAATGCTACAAAACCGCATGCTCTGAAAAGAGCTGTTTTTGACAGGGTAAAAAAGGTGTTTTTACACTACCATTGAGAAATTGTAACCAAACTATGTTACAGACTTTTCATTAAGACCCTAAAGAATCATATCAACTTGTGGAAAATGGGCATCCTATGACCCCTTTAAACAAAATTAACAGAAAGGATTGCACAATAAGTCAAACTGCTATGTTTTTATTCCAAATGCTTTTTCTTTTTCTGCTGAATCGTGCTGATATGAACACAGAAAATGAACATTTACATGTATAAAAATATGCTTTACTTTGCTTCATGAAGGAGAGTAAATGAACTAAAAGTGATACATACTGTACATAATTTCTCATAGGAACAAGAGAATCAAAAACAACTTTAACCATGCTAACACTCTATTCTACATTTATTTTAATCACTTAATCAAAAGATAATACTGATTAACAAATGGTGATTAAACATGGACTAAAAGGATATAATAAGGCGGCAAAGGGAAGGTGATGGAGCATTGGAATCCACTCTGCTTCAATCTTTTAAGAAAATGATATATAACTTGAACAAAATGCAAAAATCATAATAAAGCATCATGATTTGAGTTATATCATGAAGTAAACTCATACAGGAATAACACTTCTTGGATATTGTTGATTTTGGAGAAACTCCAGCCTAGAGTTGATCTGAACCTCACTGCAACAGCTGCAGGGGGCTGTTTCATAAAACAAGTTTACCAAATAAGCCAGGTTTATTTCACTTAGTCTGACTTATTGTCACTTGATTTGGTTTCAGAAAGCAAATTTACCATATAGCTCAAGCTCAGTCACCGTGGCAACTTATGCTGGGAAACTAACCTGGTCTGGAGCAGGCTAACTGTCAGGCTAAGCTGAGCTCCTCTAACACTGACCAATAGGAATGCATTGATATTACCACTGACTCTCTCACACTTTATTATAAGTCCAAAAATAAAAGTATACAAAAAATACAACTGAAATAGATCAAATAAATTAAAATATAGGCTACAACTGACTGTATTTAATATATTGTGCCCAAAATGTAATGACCTTTTTTTTTAAGATATATGAAAACACTTTAACATAGTTGCTACTTGCACATTCAGTTGATCATTTCTAGCCATTCAGTCTTTCTCTCGGGTTTTATGACACCTGTACCTTTTATGGTAATTAGTAGAACAGTAAAACATTACAATCTAAATTTGCTCTTTAAAGCATTAAAGAATAAATAATAGAAATCAGACTACATTTTAACTGATAAGAGGAATATACATTTACTCATTTGAGTAATTAGGGCTGTATTAGCCAGCTTACATTTAATTTACAGTTACTGCCAGAGGTGTGACCAAGTCGTTGTTTTGCAAGTCACAAGTAAGTCTCAAGTCTTTGCATTCAATTCTCGAGTCAAGTCCCGAGTCAAGACAGGCAAGTCCAAGTCAAGTTGCAAGTCCTCAACTTTAGCTTCAAGTCTTAAAGTCATTTGTGCTCTTTGCCCAATTTAGTGTCTCAGAATTATTTACCATATCAAATTTATAGTAATTTATATGAGGAAGGCAGGAAGAATATGTTTGACATAGTTCAATATCATGCGAGTTGGGTGCTTTTAGTAAAACTGCTCGAGTTCAATTTAGGAATTGTGCCAAAATAGGACAAGCAGTGAAAAAAAACTTTTATTAGTAACAGAGTAGCTAAGACAACAGAATTTCATAGAACTACAGCTGCAACATACTTTGCATGTGTGCATAAGAATATATGTTTCTAGGTGTTATATCTAAGCCAATGAGCCATTATTTGGAACCTCAATGAAACGGATTTAAAAACACGTGAGCGGAAACACAGAAAGAACTGCTTTGAAAAAACTAGAAGAAATAACTGCTAACATACTTTACAAGTGAGAGGAAACATGCAATATGGATGCAGACAAACTCATGATGTCACACTTCCCTTAAGGCGAGGAGTGAGGAACGAGGAGACCAGGCATACACGAAACAATAGTATTTTAATCCAACCTTCAAGGGAATACAGGTGCATCTCAATAAATTAGAATGTCGTGGAAAAGTTCATGTCAGTAATTCAACTCAAATTGTGAAACTCGTGTATTAAATAAATTCAATGCACACAGACTGAAGTAGTTTAAGTCTTTGGTTCTTTTAATTGTGATGATTTTGGCTCACATTTAACAAAAACCCACCAATTCACTATCTCAACAAATTAGAATACTTCATAAGACCAATAAAAAAACAAACATTTTAGTGAATTTAATTTATAGCCGGCCTTCTGGAAAGTATGTTCATTTACTGTACATGTACTCAATACTTGGTAAGGGCTCCTTTTGCTTTAATTACTGCCTCAATTCGGCGTGGCATGGAGGTGATCAGTTTATGGCACTGCTGAGGTGGTATGGAAGCCCAGGTTTCTTTGACAGTGGCCTTCAGCTCATCTGCATTTTTT
>NW_015536739.1:7735-14513 GCF_001515605.1 Sinocyclocheilus anshuiensis | reverse complement strand
CACAATTTGAGTTGAATTACTGAAATAAATGAACTTTTCCATGACATTCTAATTTATTGAGATGCACCTGTACATGGGGCAGACAGGAGCACAGGAAACACCAGGGTAGACGTATAATCTCCGACAAACACAGATAGCACAGACTGGGGCTGATAAACACAGGGCAATCAGGGGAACACAGGTGCATGGAATGACTAATTAACAGGGAAGCGGAACACATGGGGAGGAAACTGGGTCACAGAGCACAACAAACCGTTCAGGGGCGTGACATTACTCCCCCCTCCCGGTAGGTGCGTCCTCGCACCGTAGAACAACAGAGGGGGGAATGGGTGGGAACTAAGGGGGAGGTTCCGGAGGAGGATGGACGCCCGGGAGGGGGCCGGCAGACAGAGTCCAGGGAGGAGACGATGGAGGAGGAATGGCCGCCGACTCTAGGGGGCCGACCAACGGTGTAGCCGTAGTTCACTGACAAGCTACGCAATTTTCTTATCAAGTATTATTAGCTTGTCAGTGAACTACGGCTCTGTGTATTAAATGCTGCTCCATTTGAAAGCAGGTGATGGAGATTTATGACTAATCACGGAACCGGCTTTACTGACGAGATGTGCATGACAATTGCATGCAATATATCGTGCAGCCCTAATCACTAGGCCTATTGCCGCTTGCCCACTTCAGACATTAGGCATAATGTGCTTTTTTTTTCTCTTCAAATTATAGCTAAATGGTTTTGCAATGATTAATTTTAAATCTAGATTGAAAATTGTTTATCTAATAATTCTGTTGCACCAAACTTTAAACCTTAAAAAATTATTGAAAATTGTTTATCTAATAATTCTGTTGCACCAAACTTTAAACCTTTAAAAATTTGCTTGTTTACATTTTAACCCATCATTTTGATCCTGGATTTAAAATTATAGCCCATTTAAGATTAATCCTGTTGCTCCATAACTTTAAACTTAGATTTAAATCTCGATTATTATGAATTAACTTTTAACTTAATGGAGGTTTAAATAAAATAAAAAGCACATGCAATTAAAATATGTAAAATCATAAAGTCTTTCCGAGTCACAGGGCTCAAGTCCAAGTCAAATTTTGAGTCATTGCTGTGAAAGTCTAAGTCGAGTCTCAAGTCTTCTTTAATTATGTCAAGTCGAGTCGCAAGTCATCAAATTTGGGACTCGAGTCCGAGTCAAGCCTCGAGTCATGTGACTTGAGTCCACACCCCTGGTTACTGCTATCATAAAAATACACTTATATGTAAGACTAAAATTCTACATTTGTCACATTAAATGTCCAACAACAAATATTTTAACAAAATATATATTTTACTCAAAATTATTGCGCTATTATTCGATTGCAGTCTGTCTATTTAGTGCACATGCGTGCAGCGGCGCTCGTTCACTCGTGCAAGCCTCGCCCACTCCTGACAGCAAAATGGATATATTTGCATGACTTTCTAACATTTACAGATGAAGAATATAACTGTGACATGTCCATTATGCACTGTGGAAAACATGTCTCAAATGCATTAAACAGCACAAATATATTCGCTGTTTGCCATGGTGGATCGATTGATCAATGATGGACATTAAAGGGCTGCTTAAGAATAAGCGTGAACATCAAATTATTGAACGTGGATCAAATTAGTGAGATTGTGTGAACCTTAATGGTCATTTATGAAACCGCTTTAGTCCCGATTGATTTGATAGGTTGTTTCAAGTCAGGTTTTGGACTTTAATCCCCGCTTTTCTTAGCGTCTTTTATGAAACAACCCCCAGATGATGTTTTGTTGTTCTGTCGCTGCTTGTTGCTGGTTAGAGCAGATTTATATAGAAGAGATCGACTTTATTGCTTGTTTTATTGGGTCATGTTTGATGAGGACACGGTCACGATTAAATGTGCTGGATCCAAAGAATAATTCAGATATGAGTTCATGATTTCAGACATTTGTTTTTTGTATGACTGAGTAAAGAAGATGACAGAGTGAAACTCTTCCCACACTGACTGCAGTGATACGGTTTCTCTCCAGTGTGGATCCTCTCATGTTTTTTCAGATATTCTGACCATTTGAATCTCTTGTCACAGTGTGAACACTTGAAAGGTTTTTCTCCAGTGTGGATCCTCTCATGTTTTTTCAGATAATCTGACCATCTGAATCTCTTGTCACAGTGAGAACACTTGAAAGGTTTTTCTCCAGTGTGAGTGCTCTGGTGCAGTTTCAGTTCAGCATCTCTAACAAAAGTCTTCCCACAATCAAAACACATATGCTCCTTCACACTGTTGTGTCTTTTCTGATGTAATTTTAAAGTACCCGACTGACTAAAACTCCTTCCACACAAAGAACACAAGTAAGGCTTCTCCTTTGTATGAACTTTTAGGTGGTCCTTCAGTGCATCTGACCTAAAAAAAGTTTTACCGCACTGATCACAGGTAAATGGTCTTTCTCCAGAATGACGACGCAGGTGTATTTTAAGAGTGCATGACTTTCTGAAACTCTTTCCACACTGATCACATGCGAACGGCTTCACTCCAGTGTGGATGGTCATGTGTTCCCTAAGGGCTGCTTTTTGTCTGAAACTCGTCCCACATTGATCACATGTGTGTGGTTTCACTCCAGTGTGGATTGTCATGTGTTCATTAAGAGATCTTTTACTTGTGAAACTATTCCCACATTGATCACATGTGTACGGCTTCTCTCCACTATGAGCTCTCGTGTGACTTTTAAGACTGTGTCTGTATGCAAAACTCTTCCCACACTGATCACATGCGTACAGCTTCTCTCCAGTGTGAACTCTCATGTGATCCTTAAGGGTTCCTTTCATTGTAAAACTCTTTCCGCACTGATCACATGAATACGGCTTCTCTCCAGTGTGGATTCTCATGTGATCCTTAAGGTATGATTTTATCGGAAAACTCTTTCCGCATTGATCACATGTGTGCAGATTTTCTCCAGTGTGGATTCTCATGTGTATTGCCAGGGTTCCTTTTACTGTGTAACTCTTCCCACACTGATGGCAGGTGAAAGACTTTTTGGCTCTTCCTTTCAATAAATTACTTTTAGTCTGTGAGCAACTCAAAGATTTCTCACTAGTTTTGACATGATGTTTCTCCTCTGCCTCACTCAGTTCTTCACTCTCCTCACTGTCTTCCATTAGGTCTAAAATTAAAGTAAGAAAGGGTTAGTAGCGAATTAGCTCAAAGGGCAAATATTAATAATCATAACTTGTGGTAATTATAATATTTGGATCAGAATTAGAACCAGAGAATTGAAATGCATTGTACACAAAGTTTTATGTACTAAATCACGAACACAGAACTAGTCTACACAAACACACACACACACACACACACACACACATGGGAAGTGAAGGTGGATGAACAGAACCATACAGAAGCAGGGGAAATTAAATCAAGTTAACGGTTTAAACGATACATCAGTTTCTAATTCACCTTGTTAATCAAGGGGTCCACAGTTTACACTAACCTAGTTAGCAAACTGTACGATACTTGCACTGCCTTTGCAGTTGAAGCAGTCTCATGGAGTCTCTGAAAAAGGTCTTGATAGTACCATTAAATGGGCTGAAACTACAATTACTTGAAGTTGCTGTGTCATTGGCCCTGTACCAAATAGCACTCTATACACTCGTGGTCTTCCTACGAGTCCGCACCTTTTCACTTTCGTGAAAAAATGCGGTATTGTTTGTCGAAAGGAAGTCTGCTGCGAAGCTCACACCAGTGCGGACTCAGGAAAAGCGTGCATTGAGGGCACATATCGACTGCAAAGGGGGTGCTCGTGAGCACCCTTCTAAAAAACAAATGGGACACCCTACAGTCTTGTGGACTTGATGGAATCACACATGCGGCGACCATTGTAAGTCCACAAGACCATAAGTGCATATCAAGTGTGTCATTTTGGACAGGGACATTTTTTATTTATTTGTTGACTTATTTACTTTTTCAGCATCATTACAGGTACCCAAGGACATTCATCATTAAGGAACACTGAATTATTTTGCTGTTACAATAAAATGCCAATACTAATTTACTCCACATTAACAATTTCCAACCTTTTAACTTGATCAGTTGTCAACAAACAGGAAATGCATACTCTAACACAGGCCGCATATCCCCTGTATAGATGATAACCAATTCTTGATCTCAAACACCAAATTTTTTTAGCTGGCGGAGAGCTTTCTGTTGGCTGTGGACAACACTTGACAATCCCAATTCAAATCATTCTGGATGGTAAGCCCTAAAACTTTAACAGGGACACATATTTTCAATGTGTTCTCATCTGTAGAAAGTGATGGCTCTGTTTCATGTGGGAAACATGTAAGACATTGCATTATTTTGAGTTGAGTTTCATTTTATGTTTCTCTTCCCAGATGCCAAGATCATTCAACATCTGCTGGAGAGTACAGGGCTGATGAGAAGTCCACCTCTGGGCCATGGTCATGTCGTCCACATATTTCCAGTGGTTTATTTGATCCAGGAGAGCATTGTTAATCAGTGCCTTGAAATATTAGAAACACTTGACTCTCTTTGTGGTTGAGAGGGTCCTCTTTCCAGAGTGAGCACATGGATGTAAGTTGGGGCCTGCAATCCATAGACAAAGGTGAAGAGACTGCCGTGAGCGAAGAGAGGGGAGAACTTGTGTGGATGCTCTATAAAGTCTGGGAAAAGTCAGACCTCTCACGGTTGGTTTGATCAATGAGAAAGTTGTAATTTCCAAGCTGGAAAATTCTTCTGTTTGGAGGTTTCATGGCCGTTTGTCTGCAAGCATGGTTAGAATGTTTCTGGTAGTCTGTGTCTATCTATACTCTGATTAATATAACAAACACATGCTGCATTCTATGAGGAGGTGATGTACACCAAAGTGTGAGTCATTAAATGAGCATTTATTCAATAGGAGACACAATAATGTAGGGTAACGCTGAGTAGTACTATCATAAAACAGTATACAATACAACAGACAATGGAGAGAAGTCCTTTATGTCACGGCCTTTATGTGTCTGTCCTATGTACTGATTAAAAGTGAGTTTAGAGCAAAAGCTCTGCATTCCTGGTTGTAAATCGTTCCTGCCTGGGAGTTAGCTGTAGGTGGGGATCACTACTTACAACCTTACACACAGTTTGTTGGGAAAGGGGTTTGAAAGATTATTTGTTAAAGTCTGTGTAAAGTCAATTCTGAGAATTGTTTTTAACCACATTATAAAATGTTAGAAATGCATTGCTGAAACATATTACAAAGACTGTGAACTATGTAGTACTTAATTGTGCAGTTGGACCGTTAAACAGTTTTTCACCATTTTCGTGTTTAGGATTTTTTGGGCAGGGCCAAAATCATGACTTGATGACGAAGTGGAGTCACTGAGCATGGCCCCTCCTCTAACACTATAAGAGGTGTGTTCAACTTGAAGCAGCGCTGCGCGGCCATAGACCAATCGGTGTGTCACATCAAGTACAGTGAGTGCTGTAAAGAGCAGATGGCTCCGCTTTCAAATTGCTCTTGCAGTACTGTGGCTGTCATACACTGATCGTTCTGCGCAGCGCTGCTTCAAGTCGAACACATCTAATAACTAGTGCGCATTAGCATCAGTGGTTAGCCCGCTCAATCGCGAGTTACTGTCATTACCTTTAGTTAGTACAGCCTACAGTTTGCTAGCTAACTATGCCATCGTCATGTAAATGAATAATACCTGGTTGCGATAATTCACAAAACAGCTCGGTCTCATTATTTAAATTAAGCTGCTAGAGGAAGACAGTTGAAAGAGATGGCAGCTTTTCCGCGAGTGGGTGTGGTTTCAGCCCCGCCAGTGGACACGCCCCCAGCATTTGAGAGCAGAGAATATTGCTTATTTTTTCCAAGATTTTGATACCTTATTTTATTCGTTTGCCTTTTTTTACCATTAAAATTTGGCTGGGTGGTTAACACATTTTTCTTTGGTGTGACAAGACTCAGAACACACATTAATATTGCTTTACGTGGACTCTAAATATAACAAATAATTGTGTGTCTGACTGGTTTGTTTGTTACAATTAATTATTAGTAATGCATAAAAATAAGAGAAATGTGAAGGGAAAGACATAAAAGTAAACCGTGATGTAATATTAGAAAGACTACAATTGCTATAAAGTGATTACTTTGATGCATGTTTATAAGAGATTGTCTTATAATAATTGCCTTTAGCAATTTTATAAATTTTTTCTAATATATTTAAGCATTTTTCTTAATCTGACATCCATCCATTTCCAGATTTCTCGTCCTTATGTAGGGTCATAGTGAGAGTTCACAGATTACAGTGTTCACAGGTAGGGTTTACAACTACAAAAAAATAGATACCATTACCGTGCGTTCACACCGCCGGCGGCGAGAGCGTCAAAATTCACTCTGGCCACCATGACAACAATGCTGTACAGTCGTGGCCAAAAGTTTTGGCAGTGACATAAATTTTGTGTTTTGCAAAGTTTGCGCGCTTTCACATGGAGCAGCATTTATTAACCAGAGCCGTTGTTCACTGACAAGCTGCGCAAAACATGCGCAAAATATGATCGTTGTTTTGCGCAGCTTGTCAGTGAACAACGGCTCTGTGTAGTAAATGCTGCTCCATGTGAAAGCGCACAGGTGATGGAGATTTAACACTGATTACAGAACCGGCTTTACTGACAAGATGCGCATTAAATATCGAATGCGATTTATCGTGCAGCCCTAATATGCATTATACAGAAGCAAGATGAAAAGAAAAAATACCATCTAAACTTTTCTAAAGACAGACAT
>NW_015536739.1:0-7724 GCF_001515605.1 Sinocyclocheilus anshuiensis | reverse complement strand
TTGAAGGGGGTCTGAATACTTTCCGTACCCACTGTGTATATATATATATATATATATATAGTCGACGTGGGAATCTCTAGGCACCTCACGATTCAATTTGATTACGATTCAGAGGGCTGCGATGCGATGATAAAACGATTACCAATGCATCTTTTGTTTTAATACAGATTTTCTTTATTCTCACTGTCTGACTATTAAATAATAAATCAATAAAACTAATGGAAGTGATTTGGCAAGTCAACAACAAGGTTACAAAGAACCAACGGGAAATTAAACGTGTCTGTACCAGCATATTTGTAAATTAATACAGACTTAAGCATATTTGGTTTCTCATATTTGTTGTTTCCAAAATATTGTAGTTTGGCTTGACACAACCTGCATATAGTGTGGCTCTTGTCCAGGGTCTTTCCCCCTTCAACTTCATAGAAGCCAAAGTGCTTCCATAAGATAGCTTTTAACGCAGATGCTGCCGGTTTGATTTCACTGCTTTTTCTGCTGCCTTCTCAAACTTTTGCTGCAGCAGAATTGTTTATTCCTGCCTTGTAAATGCATTTACATTTATTACATTTTTAATAACAACTTCTCAATCTTCAGAAGAAAAGTGAATTGCAGACTCTCGCGAGAAGTGAATTCAACTGCCGCTTTGCTTACACTCTCCATGTTTCGTGTGATTGGCTGTTTGCTGCACATGTCACACTTTCAGGTGCATGCGCTCCAGAGTTAATCACAAACTCTGAGTTGTCAGAGAATGTTTATATAGCTTTTTGAGCCCGCTGATCCTGATCTAAACCAGGTTGGCTTTATCGGGTTTTGTCAACTCAAAACTTACTCCGCAACTCTGAGTTTATTCGTCTTGCTTCGTACTACAGGCCACAGGAGTCAAAGTTGTTTAATCTGTTGTCAGAGTTTACTAAAGGCAGAGTTCTCCACACAAGTCCTTAAGTGAGCTTACTTCATAAAAATATTTTCTACCTGCATTAAAAGCAGGAGAATCCAATAAAATAAGTTTCTCACACAGCTCAAGTAAATCTCACACCAGATTAAAAAAGCCAATGTGTCTGACTGACATCAACAATCGCGAGAGTGATTCAGCAACATTAATAAAGAATCAAGAATAAACACCAACCTCCTTGCTTTGCAGTATCTTTGTGATTTATTCTGCAGGGTTCTGGATCACTCATGTTCTCATTGTTCTCTAATCTTCACTTGTAAAATGATGAAAACAATCCAGCATTGGTGAATTCCTGTGTTGAATAGAAAAAGATCCGCAAAAATAAAAAAATAAAGCAATTATTGAGTAACACATTATATGTTATGTTTAATTACCCATCAATCAAAATGTAAACTAACTGAAATTGTTTTAACTTCATTTAGCTTTTCACTTAGTTACCTATATTTTTGTTAATTGGTTATTATTTATTTATTTGCTGTTTTATATGAAACATGTTTTTTCAAATAAAAAATTACACAAAATTAATGTTCATTAAAGTGTATTAATTAAAGTTAAGAGAGGTGTATCTTTAAGACCTCGAAAGTGTTTATCATGTAGTTTGATCCACCAATGAAATGAGCATTATTACAAGATATTTAATGAGGTGAATGAGGGGAGCTTTTGACATGGAATAAAGAGATTATTGTTTAATCAATAACCTGATCATTTAAGATAATATGAGTCACACATGATATATTCTGATAACGATAAAACTGCACTGTAATAGTACTACTATTTCTAACAATCTTAGAAGAAAAACATAAATTAATCCAAACTTAAGCTTCGTTTTAGTAAGGTCGTTCACATTTATACAGTGACTTGACATGAATACCATGTAAGAGTACCTTTCAAACATCGAAACAAACCAATATAACGTTACACCAAAAAAATCATCGCCCAGTTCCTTAATCTGAGTCAACAAACGCCAAAAAATACGCACAAATAGCACAGAATCCTATGAAAATAAGACAAAGATCACCGCTATAAATGTCGCATATAAAAACGTTTTGTCATGATTGTGTAAATATATAAAGAAATGCGAACAGCTCACCTCAGAAGACGTGCTGGAATGAGCGCAAGAACGCGCGTGTTGTGACGTCATCACTGCGAGACGTTAGTTGTGGTGCCCGAAACCAGAATGGATGTTATTGAGTGCACTCCTTCAAAATCCCCTTAAAGTATAGTCTTTTACTCATTCAATCTCAAAATGCACCGCGATAACGAATGTAAAACAGATGAACAGCCGATGGTTAGAGAATACACATAATGTACAGTGAGGTCGCGCCGCATAAATTCCCGCGTCTGACCATAAGATGGCATCCGAGTCCATCCAAGCTTTTTTTTTTAACACTTTACAGTAAGGTTCATTAGTTAATATTAGTTAACTACTTAAATAAGAAATACTTCTATAGCATTTATTAATCTTAGTTAATGTTAATTTCAACATTTACTAATGCATTAAAATCATCGTTAACATTATGCACTGTGAATTGAACTAACAACGAATGACTGTATTTTCATTGACTAACATTAACAAAGATGAATAAATACTGTAATAAATGTAGGCCTACTTTTATTTTTTTACATGAACTAACATTAACTAATGGATTATTATTGTAAAGTGTTACCAATTCACTTGTTGAACACCAACAGAAAGCCAGTCATAGACTCATAACTAACAGTTTTACAAACAAACATTCGGATTATAGTTTTCACATCACATTCTACACAATAAATTAAAGAAAAAGAGGACAAGTGGGGGAGTAGGAGGTTACTACTTTAATCTTACCAGTAGAGAAAACATGTTGATTTAAAGCTTGATGTTTTGTAGAACATCACAGTTATATGATATGAGAATAGTAAGGCCTGTAGATAGGGAGTAGGCCTATGTGCTATTTAAGAAAAGTATAATTATATTTTCAGACTGACAATTATTATATATATTTTTTCAAACCTGGTGGGGTAAAACGCCCCCAGGGGGCATTGCTTCCCACTATTATTATTATTGTAGTTGACGCACAGAACAAAACTCATTGGTTCTTGCAAAAGCTGAAACATGCTGCATAACACGAGAATGAACCTCACTGGTTCACACACATCATTTAACATAACTAATATGTGCACTGATGAATGTTTAGTTGTGAATAAAAGAGTAAATTAAATCTGTGAATCATATAAAATGATTGAGTCCCTTCAGAAAATTGTGCCTAAATCACTCAATTCATGTGGATTAATTTTGCAATCACTTCATGAACTTTTGAGTGTCAAAGTGGTAGTTGTGTGGACTGTCAATGGAGGGACAGAAATTGTACAGATTTCATTAAAATATCTTAATTTGTGTTCACTATTCAGAAGATGAACGAAAGTATTACGAGTTTGGAATGAGATGAGGGTGAATAACTGATGACATAAATCAAATTTATGCAAACGCCTCTTTAAGTGCTGTCTGAAATTTTCTTCTAAAATAAGCATTTTTTTATCAGGCTCCTATGTTTATATTCAGTTATTTCACTTTAATGGCAATAAAAAGGACCTATTCATTGCAATTGTATATTTAAAAAAAAAAAGCACACTGTAAAATCATGCCGCCATGTCAGAAATATCAGATCCAGCCCCTGATGCCAGATCCTGTCCGAAAATATTAATTTTGTCTGGTGTAGTGAATTTTGCTTTTGTCAACCTAGGGAGGCGAAATAGTGTAGTGATGGATTCTCTTGTCACCAATGACGTTATGATATTTGGACCAGGTGTCACTTAAGGTGTGGTTATGAGTACATCACATAAGAAAGATTGGTGGGATCTCTAACTTGTAGAACCTCTTTCTGAATCATCAACACAAGGAAGACACAAGTGTAATAAAATAGATTTTATTAACAAAAGATAGACAACAGTAATCAACAACTTCAAAATGAAAACAATAAATGAAATAGGAATAAAACGCATAAGATGCATAAAATGCAAGTGATTATGTTGAGTGTTGCTTTGTCAGAGCTACATAATCTGGAAAGATAAACTGTTGCTACTCTGAAACAAATAAGGTGAAGGACCTTATTATGCATCAAACAAATGTGAAAGATTATTTGTTATCAAGTGCAATCAGCTATATAACATCTAATGTCAATTAGAAAAATCATATACTGATAATACACAACAATGCCAAGGTCTCTGGAAGAGGTTTGGATAAGTGATAGTTGCGTTCTCTGTGGTCGAATGAGCAGTCCGGTGGCAGTGACTTCATCCACTGGTTGTGCTGGTAACAATGCAGTGGGGAAAGGAGCAGAAATCTGTTTCGACAGCCTTGAACACGAAGCACTGGAGGATGCTGATCTCCTGGAGCACCAAAGGGTCCTAAAATCTGGAACACGCAGATGTGGCCCTGGAGTAGGTGCAGAAGGTCCTTAGCCTGGAACACGCAAGCAAAGGTACCTTGGAGTGAAGGTTTGCTCGCCGGAGCTTAACCTTGTTGCAAATGTCTGTTCTGCCTCTCTGGGCTAGAGGCTCAGAATTTGGTCGATCCGCTTCGTCTCTCTAGAATGGAGACTCAGGACGTGCTGCATCTGTTGTTGTATCGCTGGACGAAGACTCTGAATGAAGTCTGAACATAGATTATCTCTTTCCTCGCAGGCTGGAGGCTCAGAACGTGGTCGTATCTGTTGCTGCCTTGAAGCTGGAGACTCAGGACTTGGTATCTGTTATTGCCTCTTCCCTCACGGCCCGAGGCTCAGATCATTGGTGATCTGTTGCAGTCCATTCCTTGATCGGACTCAGACTGGAGGTTGATCAGCTATTGTCTCACTGGACGCACCGGAGACTCAGAACAGTGTATCTGTTAATGTCTCACCCTTGCAGGCCAGAGACTCAGAACTTCTGTGTTTCTGTTAGAGTCTCTCCCTTTCGGGACTCAGACTTAAGAACAGTGTATCTGTTATTGCCTCTTCCCTCACGGGACTCAGACTCAGTACCGAAGTTGATCTGCTATCGTCTCACCCATGCAGGGCTCAGACTCAGAACAGTGTAGCTGTTATTTGGGAAGGTACCTTTATCTCTTTCAGTCCATTAACAGCTGAGTTTGTGTAAGATGTTGCACTACACGTCGCTGTCACTGAGAATACTTATTTCTCTGAATAAGTATAAGATGTGTGTGTTGTAGTTTGTGTCAGTTTAAGGTTTGAGAACATAGTTGTGAATGGATTTGGATGGAACTCTGTGATCTCTCTTTGTTTCACCCACTGCTGCTGCGTCCAGAGGTCCTAAGGAATTTTGTCTGTTGGTGGGTGAAGGGCAGAAACTGCATTTTGACCAATAGGAAGTCCTGTCCTTCCCGGGTTTTGTACCAAAGGTCTTCTTCTTGCCCTCTAAAAGGTGTCTGGCTGTTGTCCTGGCATCTTTATCTGATGACGTTGGACAGTTTGCTTATGTTAGTCCACCAAGATCCAATCAAAATGTAGCGAACCTTTGTCCACTATAGTGGTCAGAGAGGGGTCCCGCCATAAACTGGGCCCTGGAATGTGCTGTCCACTACACTGGTAACAGAACAACTAGTAAGCGAAGCCTAATAACCAAAACCTGTTAACAGCAAGTCTTGTCTAGCATCCCAAAATAGCCAAAACTGTATTAACAGTCTACTATCAGCCAAGAACTTGACTGAAAAAAAAAACAGCGAAGAGCAGAAGCAGGAGACGAAGTGATGATAAAAAGTAGCAGAGATTATTGAATAATCTTAGTTGCATATGTTTCAATGCTCAGACTTCGTCTGACCAGCACAAATTCAACAAGTACTGTTATAACAATCTGATTCAAAACAACACCCCATAAACCTTGAGTTTACACTCCCTTGCATCTCTTATTCATTAAGACAAACAGCCCTTGAAACACACAGTCATAAAACTAAACAATGGGAAAATAATATAAAAAACAACAACAAATGACTAATCAATTAATGAATCAATGAAATTAGTATATAAATGGTTAAAATTATTATTATATTACTTGACTTGACTTGGCCAGAAAAACGCGGGGGATGAATTTACATTTTATTAAAAAGTGTTTACGTATTCTACACTCATGGCGCGCACACACATTAGGATAGGTTAGATGTCTGCCTCCGTTGCGAGTCCCTATCAAGCACTTTACCGATTCAACTACTCTCCTCTTCTCCTTCTGCCTAGCTCTTTGGCCAGCATCACTCACCGCAGAGCAAGCCTGTTCTTGATAATGCTGCTGTGAAAACGTGGGAAATGCCGACGAGGAAGAAGTTGGAGTGAAGCGATCTTTATATAGGCGGAGCAAAATACTTTATCGCTTCGTCTATAGCGCATTGTGATTGGATGGTTTACGCTGTCTACAGGAGACAATCCAATGGGCCACTGGCTGCTCGCTATCCCTGCGTGATGGTCCTTGGCAAAGAAAAAAAACCATTCTGTCAGCCCCTTAAGTGCGTCGGCTCACCTGGAAAATGCCCGGTATGCCCGATTACCAATCCAGCTCTGATTACAGATGCTACACAGCAAGATACAAACCTCTGATTAGCACCAAAAATAGAAAGGCAAGATTAGAGTTTGCAAGTAGCCAGTAGCGTATTGGAACAGTGTTTTATGGACAGATGAGACAAAGATTAACCTTCATCTTAGTGATGGGAAAACAATCTTTTTTCTCTCTTAGTGTGGAGAAAAAGTGGAACTGCAAATGATCCTAAGCATACAACCTCATTTGTAAAGCATGGTGGAGGTTGTGTCATGGCATGGGCATGCATGGCTGTCTCTGGAACAGGCCCTCTCAATTTTAATGATGACTTAATGTATGATAAATAATAGTAGCAAAATGAATTTGGAAGGGTACAAAACCATCTTGGCTACCAATATTCAAGAAAATGCCACTAGATTCATTGGGACGTGCTTCATATTGCATCAGGACAATGACCCAAAACACACTGCCAGTTCAGTCAAGGAGTTTATCAGGGCAAAGAAATGGAAAGTCTTAGATTTTTCTGTCCTATTTTTCTGCTAAATTTAATCGTCACCAATTGAATTATTCCACTATTGAAAAGGAGACTCTGGCTCTGTTGCTTGCTTTGCAGCACTTTGATGTGTACGTTGGATATAGTTCTACTCCCATCGTCGTCTACACGAACCACGACCCCTTGGTTTTTTTAAATAAAATGTACAACCACAACCAACGTCTAATGCGTTGGGCTTTAATGGCTCAGCGTTACAACCTTGATATACGCCATAAGAAAGGAACTGACAACGTCGTGGCAGATGCCCTTTCTCGGGGCTAGGTAATTGTTTGTTTTCAATTAAGTTTAACTGGGTTTGTATCTATATGTATGTATATCATTTTTTTTTTTTTTTCTTGTTTGCTTTCACTGGTTAGCTTCACCTAGAACCTGTCTCTTCTGTAAAAAGCAGACTAGGTTCTTCTTTTTGGTGGGGGAGTGTTACGGCCTAGGCCTTGAGTGTATCTCCCTTCATGTGACGTCATGTCTCCCCTAATCTTTCTCTTTGAGTCTGATTGTTTAGGTCCGCCCCGGTGCACCTGTGTCTCATGGAATGAGTGAGTACTAGCTATATAAAGGATGCTGAAGCGGAGCATGGAAGGGAAGGAGATCCACCAGCAAACAAGCTTTATTACCCCTTTTCTTAATTCTTAAATTTTGGGTTTGTTTTTCTTTTGTTGACTTTATACTGTAGAGTTGCTCCGTGGTTTGGGGAAGTATATTATCCTTTGCTAGTTA
>NW_015536738.1:0-1267 GCF_001515605.1 Sinocyclocheilus anshuiensis | reverse complement strand
TTGTTCTCAGGTCCAGCACATGCTGAATTTCGTTTTTGCTATCCGTAGGTCCTTCCTCCCAAGCCTCTCTCAGGACGTCCAAAACCCCACGGGGCTGGCGCCCAAAAAGGAGCTCAAAGGGGGAAAACCCCGTGGAGGCTTGCGGGACTTCGCGCACAGCGAATAATAGGGGTTCCAGCCATTTATCCCAATTTTTGGCGTCTTCGTGAACGAACTTCCGAATCATGGTTTTTAATGTGCGATTAAATCGTTCGACCAGACCGTCTGTTTGTGGGTGATAAACGCTGGTGCGAATCGATTTAATGCCCAAGAGTTCGTAAAGTTCGTGGAGAGTCCGTGACATAAACGCCGTGCCTTGATCGGTGAGAATCTCTTTCGGGATTCCCACCCGGGAGATTAGATGAAACAGGGCCTCCGCCACACTTTTCGCGGAAATGCTGCGGAGCGCCACTGCCTCAGGGTATCGCGTTGCATAATCCACGAGGACTAATGCAAAGCGATGGCCCCGTGCCGACCGTTCTAATGGCCCGATGAGGTCCATACCAATTCTCTCGAAGGGGACCTGCATAAGCGGAAGAGGGCGCAACGGCGCTTTTGGGGAGGCCGGGGGATTCACTAACTGACATTCACGACAAGCCGCGCACCACCTGCGCACATTCTCGTGAATGCCCGGCCAAAAGAATCGGGCCATTAACCGGTTCAAAGTTGCTGCCTGTCCCAAATGTCCTGCCATAGGATTACAATGAGCCGCCTGGAAAAACATTTCCCGACGGCTTTTAGGAACTAACAACTGGGTTGAATCCTGTTTTGTCTGAGCGTCTTGGGTCACTCGATACAACCTATCTTTTAAAATAGCAAAATAGGGATATGGGTCACTCGATACAACCTATCTTTTAAAATACCAAAATAGGGGTAAGAAGGGGGCCGTGCCGGCTGGAGCGGCTGTCCGTCGATGGAGCAGACTTGTTCAAATGCATTTTTCAGCGTCTCATCCCGAGACTGCTCCAGGGGAAAATCATCACGCTCCGGGAGGATTAGCCTCTCGGCAGCGCTCGGTTCCCCTGTCTCAGGCTCAGGCAGCCGCGGTCCCGCCTCCCCTGCCTGCACGGCCGCCTCACCTCCTTGCTTCTCCTTTTCCCAAGAGACATCCGCGCACAAATACCCCAATAAGTGATTAAAAGCTGGCCAATTGGTTCCCAGAATTAGTGGATGTCTGAGGTGCAGGTTAACCCTTTGGGGTCGACTAACGCGGATACGCGTTTTGTGG
>NW_015536737.1:894-1122 GCF_001515605.1 Sinocyclocheilus anshuiensis | reverse complement strand
TAGAAAATGACCGATCGTTTTGCTAGATAAGACCCTTATTCCTCATCTGGTATCGTGTAGAGCACTTTGAAGCTGCACTGAAACTGTAATTTTGACTTTCAACCGTTTGGTAGCCGTTGAAGTCCACTATAAGGAGAATAATCCTGGAATGTTTTCATCAAAAACCTTAAAGGGGTCATATGATGCTGCTAAAAATAACATTATTCTGTGTATTTGGCGTAATGAAAT
>NW_015536737.1:0-181 GCF_001515605.1 Sinocyclocheilus anshuiensis | reverse complement strand
AATACAACTTAACCACTGATTTCTAGTTGTGTCCTCTTTTGGAAGGCCAAACAAAATAGTTTCGCTTTCACAATGAAACACAGCGTCACACACGGTGGCCTAGAGTGAGCGGCAACGGCCTAGAGTGAGCAGAGGTCGGGGGCTAAAGTGAGGAACGGCCAGAGGGCTAGAGTGAGCAGAG
>NW_015536736.1:0-849 GCF_001515605.1 Sinocyclocheilus anshuiensis | reverse complement strand
TTGCGCATTATAGTCATTCCCGCAGGTTTCGCGCTTACACCAAACACGCGCGCACCACCACTTAGTGGAGTGAGTGGAGCGCACACAAGCCGCACTCAGTCTCAAACAGCTTGTGAGCCACAAATACCAAAATGAGTGGCTAACTGCACCCATTCAATGTGAATTTATCCGAGAATATTGTTAAATAAGGAAATCTATTCAGTGATTGGTCCATGAGAATTTCGTCATCCAAAATCCCGTTTGTGGCACAGCAAAGTGTCGTGAATCAACTCTAAGACTGACACACTTAAGATTTAGTCCTACACTTCGCTTAAATTACGACTGAGATGCTTGATAACTAACTTTTAAGGGCAGCTTTGGGCCAAGAAATTTTACACTTTAGGCTATGTCCACACGAAGCCAAAGCTTTCCCTATCCAATCTTTTTTTTCCCTCGTCTCAAGAAATATCTGCGTCCACACAAAACGATGTAGTATACATGCCAGACCAGTATGTGGCGCTGTAATGCTGCCACAGAGATACACTAAAAACGGAGAAGACGACTTGGACTATGCGCATAAACCTTGTGCGCGGTATACAAACGAACATGGAACAATACATTTATTAATCTGTGTTAATGTTAGTTAATAAAAAGACAATCGTTCGGTGTTTGTTCATGTTTTTGTTGCTGTTACGTGACGTGGTGTCTGACTAGGGGTGAAACGTGGGCTGATGACGTCATCGTTTCAGAAAATATACAGATTCACTGTCCACACGAAAACGCAAGGGCGGCGTTTTCAGATTTATCCACTCTGAGACCCGGTTTTAAAAATATCGGTTTCACTCTCCCAAAACGCCGGATCCGTGTGGA
>NW_015536735.1:857-1226 GCF_001515605.1 Sinocyclocheilus anshuiensis | reverse complement strand
CCAGCCGGTATGATAGCCCTGGTGCCGGCTTCATACTTCCTGGACAATGCGGCCAGGTCAGAGGCTTCTTGATCATCAGGCCCCCGGCACGACACTGCAAAAAGATTCCTGGATATCCGGGCTCCAGGATATCCCCTCTTGCTGAGGCATCGAGCGGGAAGTATAGGTGGCATTTGCGAGAACCTTCTTGTGTAATGCTGTCTCAGGCAGTGCTCCCCTCGCCTTAGAGGGTTGTATTTGAGCTTGCCTCTCCCGTTTGGCTCAGTACTTCCGGATATCTGTGAACAGATGCTTGGGAAGCTCTTAAATGCTTGCTATGGTAAGTGCACACGCTAAGCTTTGCGCAATTTCTAAAATCCACATAGAGGT
>NW_015536735.1:0-692 GCF_001515605.1 Sinocyclocheilus anshuiensis | reverse complement strand
TTTTTGACACACTTGGAAGTATCGCTCCCCTCACCATTGAGGGTTACTATGAGCATGCTGCTTCCTATCGAGCGCCCGGGTTCGCTCCGTGGGCTGTTCTCGTGGTAATATTAGCAGTGCTCCCCTTTACCAAAGGGTTGCCTATGAGCGCGCTATTCTTTCTGAGTTCGGAGTTCTCCTCTCACATGAGAGTTGAGTTCTCGGTTTCCCAGAGCACCTGGAACCAGTAGCATCCGGTGAACTAGGCCCTTCCAATCCACCTCTCTGATGCACTGAGTTTTTGGCTAGCTTGCAGTACACTTACCTCTGATTTCTAACGATCATGCTGGGCGAGCACCCTCTCTCGTTTTAGAGCTGGGTGTGTTGCTCCCTCAGCTAGGTAACTTACTGCTGGCAGTTCCAGCATTTGAACATGCGCTTTACTGCTGGCAGTTCCAGTATTGGAACATGCTGTAGGTCCGAGCCTCCCTCTCGTTTTAGAGCTGGGTATGTTGCTCCCTCAGCTAAGTAAATTATTGCTAGCTGTTCCAGCATTGGAACATGCGGTAGGTCGAGCTCCCCTCTCGTGTGAGAGCTGCGTGTTTGCCCCCTCAGCTAGAGATTTACTGCTAGCCATTCCAGCTTTACATCTTAGATTGAGTTGGTGACTCAAACGTATTGGGTTTGGTATGCACCATTCCATCTATGAGCTG
>NW_015536734.1:609-861 GCF_001515605.1 Sinocyclocheilus anshuiensis | reverse complement strand
CAACAGAATGACAGCGACAGAACAAAAACACAGATAATAAAAAAAAACTTAATAAATAAATAAATAAATAGAACAAGTAAATAAGGAATAACAATATATAAATTGGCAATTGTATGAACAGGTATATTATGTGCAAATTTGAGGTGTAGACTATGCATGTGTGTTAGATAAATATCTCCTGAGAGATAGTGGTGCCCAGGATCCTGAATGACTCCACTGCAGTCACAGTGCTGTCCATGACGGTGAGTGGGA
>NW_015536734.1:0-165 GCF_001515605.1 Sinocyclocheilus anshuiensis | reverse complement strand
GGGCCTTTTTAACAATGGAGTCTATGTGAGTGTCCCACTTCAGGTCCTGAGAGATTGTGGTGCCCAGGAACCTGAATGGCTCCACTGCAGTCACAGTGCTGTCCATGATAGTGAGTGGAAGGAGAGCAGGGGGGTTCCTCCTGAAGTCCACGATCATCTCCACTG
>NW_015536733.1:1479-1578 GCF_001515605.1 Sinocyclocheilus anshuiensis | reverse complement strand
TGCTTAAGAAACCCTCTCTAAATCCAGCACTTTTAGAAAACTACAAAGACAATTGCAAAGGCAAATTCATTGCAAAGACAATTGAGTGAGTTGTGATCA
>NW_015536733.1:404-970 GCF_001515605.1 Sinocyclocheilus anshuiensis | reverse complement strand
TGGGTTCGAGTCTCGTACCGGCAGGGATTGTAGGTGGGGGGAGTGAATGTACAGCGCTTTCTCCCACCTTCAATACCATGACTGAGGTGCGCTTGAGCAAGGCACCGAAACCCCAACTGCTCCAATTTAATCGAGGACGGTCACCCTGTCTGCTGATCTTGCAAGAAGAAAGTCGCTGCAAAAGGGGGAAACGCATCACATTTGCTCAGCCATCTTCGTGACCACCACCCACTGTTATATAGCGAATGCAAGGTAACTTTTCAATACCAAACAAAACTAACTGGGCAAATAATTGGACAAAAAATATTGATTAGAGATTAAATATTTCGTTATCTCATTTGTAATAAACGCAAAGCTTCCGCGAAGTTCTCAGCAAGTGGCTTTGAGCCAAGACGAACAAGCGTTCAAACTATAAGGTTGACATTTAAGGGATAATGTATTGTATATTCATAGTTAACTTATTACACAGATTTTTTTTTGTTTACCTATAATAATATATAAATACGGGCATATGAAATATTGAATTGAGATTAATGTTTTGAAATCTTACCTGTTTATAAATCCAT
>NW_015536733.1:0-181 GCF_001515605.1 Sinocyclocheilus anshuiensis | reverse complement strand
ACAAAAGACATGGGGCGAATTCCAAACAGAAGTGAGCATCCCTATGCCCTACTCCCTTCGAAGGGCAGAGCCCTTGAGGTGTGTTCTTTGAAGGGTGCAGGGTATTACTGTCTCGTATAAGCATTTGAAACTCCCTTGGCGAAGGGAATGACTGACCAAGTGTTACCTTGACAACGCTGCG
>NW_015536732.1:25738-26857 GCF_001515605.1 Sinocyclocheilus anshuiensis | reverse complement strand
ACAATGCTTTTACTCCTAAACATGGGTTTGCATGCCATCCAAAACTGTTTTTCACAGTAATTTCAGCCTTAGAACCTCATATTTAAAATTTCCAGTTCACCCCAAAATGAAAGAAACTCACTTTAAAATGTTATATTGTATTTACCCTTCTGGAGAGTTTCTAAGGGTTAGATTTAATTTTGAAACGATATTATGTACATTTTGTAACGCATCTCCAGATAATACAGAGCATATTTTTTTTTGGCTTGTAAATATATTAGTATCTTCTGGGACAAAGTGCAACATTGGTTAAAAGAGGGAAATGTGGTTGAATTGAACCTGTCAATTTATTCACAAATGTAGATTTTTTAAATCACCCCCATGTTTATAGAATTATTTGAGACAATACTCAAAAAATAAAAAAGCCGGAATCTTGTTAGATTTATTTGATAAATATCATTTATTATAATGTTTTTTTTATCCCCTGTGTTTAATCTATATTTATTAATATAGATGGTTTAAAGAATGAATGTTCTTTGTTTAATGGTATTTTTTTTCCTTTTTTATTCTGTGTAAGTCTAAGCCCCTCTTAAAACTGTTGTCCTTGAATGTAAGTTGTATGCCAATTTGTTCTGTAAACTTGTAATTTTTTGTTATACTTCAAAAAAAAAAAAAGTTTATTAGACGAGGAAGGGCGGGGTCTCAATTAAAGATGAAAGATGCAACATAAGCAGGGGTCACTCATAATAATTCTGCCGAAATACATAAAACAGTAAACAGTTTTGATGCTATATTATTGATTGTTTATGTTGCTAAGGGTGGTTGCTAAGGGTGTTGCTCAGTGATACACAGAACCATTGGGTGAAGCAGGCAAAGCCGTGCTGTATCGTGAATAAAACAGCTGATGACCAATCAGAATCGAGGAATGGAACTAACCGTTTTATAATAAGGAATAGAAAACTTTTTAAGGATCTGCAGGCACCCTGTTAACTCTTTGTTAGCCTAATATACCACAAACTCATTAAAGATTAATTTATAATAAACACCAACCTGGTTCTGGTTCCTCCTGTTTTATTCTCCAGGTTTCTGGTTCCTCGTGTTTTATTCTCCGGGTTTCTGGTTCCTCGTGTTTTATTCTCC
>NW_015536732.1:21940-24782 GCF_001515605.1 Sinocyclocheilus anshuiensis | reverse complement strand
TTTTTTTAACACCATATATGATATTTTCTCACACATATCTGCTTATCTCTCAGCATGAGAAAACGTCTGTTTTCCGTCTATTAGTTTTAAAACAGACCGATGCACAGCACAGCGCGAGTTTGCAAGCGTCATTACAGTGTAAACTGATGGACATACAGAATCATACCTGAAACAGAATGCTAATAAATACAGTAATATTCCCTCCTCAATTCGGAAACTGTAGGTTTCCACACAGACGTGCACACACATCAACACATCTCCGTATGAGAAGCGTTTATTAGAAGCGGGGAAGTGCGGGGTCTCAAAATTAAAGATGAAAGATGCAACATAACGCCAGCAGGGGTCACTCATACTTCATTAAATAAATAACAAACAGTTAATTCTGCTGAAATACATAATGCATGGAACAGTTTTGATGCTATATTATTGATTGTTTATGTTGCTAAGGGTGTTGCTCAGTGATACACAGAACCATTGGGTGAAGCGGTCAAAGCCGTGCTGTATCGTGAATAAAACAGCTGATGACCAATCAGAATCGAGGAATGGAACTAACCGTTTTATAATAAGGAATAGAAAACTTTTTAAGGATCTGCAGGCACCCTGTTAACTCTTTATACCAGACAAAACAACAGAGAGCGAGGTGAAACTAATCTTCTTCCTCTGAGATTTAATGGTGTTTGGCAAACAAACGAATGTGTTTTAGCGCCACCCGCTGGACAGGAGTGAGATTAGGCGCCGAGCAGGTGCTGTCATCAAGCGTTTATTTGTGTCGCCCCGTCCCATTCAAGAGGTCCTCGCAGCCTGTAGTTCGATGACGTACTGGATCAGATCCAATACATATATGATGTTTGACGAGCATGCGCAGTATTGGATTTTAATGCGCATGCGCAATCTCTCTCTCTCTCTCTCTCTGTGTGTGCGCATGTGCGTGCGCATGTGCGGAGTGTTCGGGAGGATTGTGTGAGTGACTGAGCAGCGTGTTTGAGTGAGTTTCAAACGCTTTATTTTTTCTCTTTTTAGATTAAGGTACATATTGGTTGAGTTTATCGAAACTACGGCAGTTTTGTAATATTTATTTGCTGACTTTGTCGGCAAAAGAGAGCAGCAATGGGATCGAATTCTGATGGCTTTGCGTCCTTGACTGAACGCCATGGGTGCAAATGTTTATCAGATGAGACCGTGTCAGTGGAAGATTGTTTAATCTCTCACACACATACATTCTCCTTTCACATACATATATATATATATATAGAATGTATGTATGTCTGAAGAGAATATGTGTATGTAAGAGAAGAATGTATGTATGTGTGAGAGAGAGTATAGTGGAAACGGAAGGAGTATAGTTGTACACATGTGATCAATGCAGTAAAACGCTTTTGAGTGCTTCAGACCTGAAGGAACACCTGAGAGTTCATACAATGGAGAAGCCACATTCATGTCATTTGTATGGAAAGAGTTTTTTATGTTTACAAAGTTTGAAAGAACACCAGACAATGCATACTGTTATGAGAGAGTACATGTGCTTTGAGTGTGAAAAGACTTTTACTACAGCAAAATGTTTAAAACGGCACCAGAGGATTCACACTGGAGAAAAACCTTACAAGTGTTCACACTGTGACAAGAGATTCAGTGGGTCAGAATATCTGAAAATACATGAGAGGATCCACACTGGAGAGAAGCCACATGCATGTGATCATTGTGGGAAGAGCTTCAGACTAAAAGGGACCCTTAACGATCACGTGAAAATCCACACCGGAGAGAAGCCGCACACATGTGCTCAGTGTGGGAAGAGTTTTACACAAAAAGGAAACCTTAACAAACACGTGAAAATCCACACTGGAGAAAAGCCGTACTCATGTGATCAGTGCGGAAAGAGTTTCAGAATATCAAGTGTTTTTAAAGTTCATCTGCGTACTCATTCTAGAAAAAGACAATATAACTGTGACCATTGTGGTAAACGTTTTTTTACGGCAAGTGCCCTGAAGAAGCACCTGAAAATTCATACAAAGGAAAAGCCTCATGCGTGTTCTTTGTGTGGAAAGTGTTTTAGCCAATTTGCTGCTTTAAAATATCACCAGAAAAGACACAGCGGTGTGAAGGATCATGCTTGCTCTGAGTGTGGGAAGACTTTTTTTACATATGGTGCACTGAAAGTGCACAAGACCGTTCACACTACAGAAACACCTTACAAGTGTTCACACTGTGACAAGAGATTCAAACGGTCAGAATATCTGAAAATACATGAGAGGATCCACACTGGAGAGAAGCCACATGCATGTGATCATTGTGGGAAGAGCTTCAGACTAAAAGGGACCCTTAACGATCACGTGAAAATCCACACCGGAGAGAAGCCGCACACATGTGCTCAGTGTGGGAAGAGTTTTACACAAAAAGGAAACCTTAACAAACACGTGAAAATCCACACTGGAGAAAAGCCGTACTCATGTGATCAGTGCGGAAAGAGTTTCAGAATATCAAGTGTTTTTAAAGTTCATCTGCGTACTCATTCTAGAAAAAGACAATATAACTGTGACCATTGTGGTAAACGTTTTTTTACGGCAAGTGCCCTGAAGAAGCACCTGAAAATTCATACAAAGGAAAAGGATTCACACTGGAGAGAAACCGTATCACTGCACTGCATGTGGGAAGTGTTTCAATAATTCATCTGCTTTACACAGACATACAAAAAGCATTCACAGTAATGGCGCTTTTCCACTGCATGGTACGACTCGGCTCGGCACGGCTCAGTACGGTACGGCAAGGCTCGGCTTGGCACGGTTTGTGTTTCCACTGCAGTTTAGTACCGCTTTAGAGTGGGCGTGATTATTCACATGTCGTCATA
>NW_015536732.1:18210-21874 GCF_001515605.1 Sinocyclocheilus anshuiensis | reverse complement strand
ATCAAGCTCTCGCTGGATCCGCTCCTCTGCTATCAACGAGAGGAACGTCTGTACTTCCTCAACAGACAACAAAACTTTTTGTTTGTTAAAAAAAGGTTCGCACGTTCAAAACAGTTGCGTTCGCTGGATGTGCTGATTTAAGTCTAGCAGTTCTTTTGTGTTTGTGTCGCAAGTTCAGTGACGCAGGTAGTGACGATTCTCTCCGGCCAATCCGTGATCAGCAGAGTTTATACATCACGTTTGGTAACGGTACGGTTCGCTTGGAACCCCAACCGAGGTGGTACTAACAAAAGTATCAGGTACCAGGTATTGTACCCAGTGGAAAACCCCCCAAAAGTGAACCGTACCGAGCAGTACCATGCCGAAAACACATGAGAGGATCCACACTGGAGAGAAACCGTATCACTGCACTGCATGTGGGAAGTGTTTCAATCATTCATCTGATCTACACAAACATACAAAAAACTATCACAGTAAGTAGATCATCAGATCTGATGCTGCCTTCTCACCAAATGTGACACAATAATGAATCAAGCAATAAAAAATATCATCTGGATAAATCAAGTAATTGCAAGCAACATGGCAAAGAAACATTATCTATAGTTTTCACAGTAAATAAAGTTCAAAGTCATCTTCAAAAGTTTCTGATACTAATACCAGCTATATGTTCATGTTTAATATTTCCTGCATAAAGTTGTTTTGATGAGAAATAAACCCAAAAGATGTTTGTGGTGTACCATTCATCAGTGTATTTGAAAATCTACATGATCACTATAAACTGACAGACAGCGATTAACCTCGTTATTTTGTCTCTATACATAAAGAGAAATTTGCATTCATAAGCGAACATAATCGCCTGATTTGGTAAATGTTGCCAATCACAATTGCATTAAGCACCCAGTTTGCACTTCTCTATCATTTAAAATAATAGCTTACATTTACAAATAGCAGAAATAAGCCTTTTTAATGCAAGTAAAGTCCATGCTTAATACAATTTCTGTGAAAATGCTCAATTGCACAAAGGGTTTGCTGTGTTTTTATCAGTTGACAGATACATTTGGCCTTGAAAAGACCATATACTGTACATAAATGATAAACTGAAGCAGGAGGCCTTGTGATAATCTGTCCATTTGCTTATTCAATCATTTCTGAGAGTCTTTAATCTAAACTCAGTGAATATGCATAACAAGAAGAGCATATGTGTATTTTACCAATAAACTGTGAAGAAGGAGGAGATGTGAATCAAACCACTGCGTGTGTCTCGTTCTTTTTGTACTGGAAGAAATTTTCATGTCAAAGTGTAAATATATTTGCAAACACATTTATTTAATATTAAATGTGATCTATTCAGTGATCAATGTCTCCATCATCTGGTGTTTATCTTTGGACTGAAGAAGCTTATGGAGGATGGAGGAAGCTTACGGCAGGCTCTTCACTGATTCCTGAAGACAACACCTTCCAGACACAGGTATAGATGTAGGAGTATGGCATCTGCACAGGTGAGCTTGTTCTGCAGGAGACTGTCCTTCAGTTTCTCTCCTGAACGCTGAGTTTCTCATAAGATCTCCAGTGTGGAGCAGCATCTCTCTCACATGATGGACGCTCTGCTGCAGCACTCAGACCTGATGATGAAGGATGAAGCTTTACTTCTTGAAGATCTGGAGAGATGATCTGAGACAAAGCTGATTCAATTAATTCAGAACAACAGAATCACATCTGCTTCCTTGTGATCCCAGTGGATGAACTTCACTGATCTGCTCAGAGCCCAGACAGCAGCTGACCCCGGGCGCGGTTTCAGTGGGTGGGAACTACAGTCGCAGAGCGGATCCGGGTCAGTGGAAACGAGCGCGCGTTTTTTTCTGGAGTTCAAAACAGATAGAGGTCAAGACGATCGAGGCAGAAACAGACTGTACGCTGTTATCCTCAAAAACCTCACCAAGGTATCCCTTACGAAAAAGACGTTTATTCAGGTGTGCTATTAGTATACTTCTTTTAAACTAAAAATAGGAAAGTATACTTTTAGTCTACTTTTTATGTACTTCTCAGAAATACACTTAAAATGACATTTAAGTATACTTGACTTATACTTAGAAAAAGTCTAAATATATTTTAGCTATAATTGTGCTCCTAGAATCCGTGTTTTCATTGTTATACTGTAGAGGGCGCTAGTACACATCTGTACAGAATTTCCAAAAAACACAAGTGAAGAAGAAACCGAAACAACAGATGCTTCCACATGTATTCTAACACGATCATCAGACATAAAACAGTATCAAAACTGTGTAACATTATGGAATAAAATGTCGACCAATGAAGAGGTAAAACACATTTATTTAATATTAAATGTGATCTATTCAGTGATCAATGTCTCCATCATCTGGTGTTTATCTTTGGACTGAAGAAGCTTATGGAGGATGGAGGAAGCTTACGGCAGGCTCTTCACTGATTCCTGAAGACAACACCTTCCAGACACAGGTATAGATGTAGGAGTATGGCATCTGCACAGGTGAGCTTGTTCTGCAGGAGACTGTCCTTCAGTTTCTCTCCTGAACGCTGAGTTTCTCATAAGATCTCCAGTGTGGAGCAGCATCTCTCTCACATGATGGACGCTCTGCTGCAGCACTCAGACCTGATGATGAAGGATGAAGCTTTACTTCTTGAAGATCTGGAGAGATGATCTGAGACAAAGCTGATTCAATTAATTCAGAACAACAGAATCACATCTGCTTCCTTGTGATCCCAGTGGATGAACTTCACTGATCTGCTCAGAGCCCAGACAGCAGCTGACCCCGGGCGCGGTTTCAGTGGGTGGGAACTACAGTCGCAGAGCGGATCCGGGTCAGTGGAAACGAGCGCGCGTTTTTTTCTGGAGTTCAAAACAGATAGAGGTCAAGACGATCGAGGCAGAAACAGACTGTACGCTGTTATCCTCAAAAACCTCACCAAGGTATCCCTTACGAAAAAGACGTTTATTCAGGTGTGCTATTAGTATACTTCTTTTAAACTAAAAATAGGAAAGTATACTTTTAGTCTACTTTTTATGTACTTCTCAGAAATACACTTAAAATGACATTTAAGTATACTTGACTTATACTTAGAAAAAGTCTAAATATATTTTAGCTATAATTGTGCTCCTAGAATCCGTGTTTTCATTGTTATACTGTAGAGGGCGCTAGTACACATCTGTACAGAATTTCCAAAAAACACAAGTGAAGAAGAAACCGAAACAACAGATGCTTCCACATGTATTCTAACACGATCATCAGACATAAAACAGTATCAAAACTGTGTAACATTATGGAATAAAATGTCGACCAATGAAGAGGTAATAATGACTGTCAAGCTTTGGGGTGTTGATCGACTTTATCTACGTTTTGATTATCATTCTGAATCCAATTCATAGTCTTTTTTCAGCTTTTTGTTCAAAATGTTGTTTATTTCTTTATTTTTTATTTATGAAACTTATCCACATTTAAGTGTTTAAAAAAAGAATGCATGAAGCTAGAATAAAATGTTTTTGTTTACAAGCAGATACCCTGTTCTTTTGATGTTTTGTATGTTCAGATATTCATGTAACAAAATTAATACCTAAATAGGGACATAGTAGTATACTTAAAGTATGATGTAAAGTTAACTTAAAGAAAACTTACGAGTATTCTTGCAG
>NW_015536732.1:13454-18034 GCF_001515605.1 Sinocyclocheilus anshuiensis | reverse complement strand
ATTTCCAAAAAACACAAGTGAAGAAGAAACCGAAACAACAGATGCTTCCACATGTAATCTAACACGATCATTAGACATAAAACAGCATCAAAACTGTGTAAAGTTGATGTAATGTCAACCAATCAAGAGGTAATAATGACTGTCAAGCTTTGGGGTGTTGATCGACTCGATCTACGTTTTGATTATCATTCTGAATCCAATTCATATTCTTTTTTTCAGCTTTTTGTTCAAAATGTTGTTTATTTCTTTTTATGAAACTTATGAAACTTATCCACATTTAAGTGTTTAAAAAAATAATGCATGAAGCTAGAATAAAATGTCAAGCAGATATAAAGAACATGTGAAAATGCCAGTAAGACCCCGACTGCTTTCCGAGCCTTTAACCTTGTCTTGTTCCGTTCCTCATTAGACACAAGCACATCTGTTCACTCCCACAGCCTCTTTCCATCAGCAAGAAATATGGCTATTAAGCTGCATCTGTAAAACACACCTCAGTTTTTAGCAACCCAAAGCAAAGTAAAGCAACTTTAGGACCACTTTTCCCTTTTTTAGGACGGGTGGCTTATTAAAACAATAAAATAGTAAAACCAGAATTTTCAAGTAACATTTCTATTGCAATACTGTAATATATCGTTGAATGGACGGGGATTTAGTTTTGCAATTGACAAATTATCAAGCATTTGTATAGCATTTGTTGCATGTCACTTGGTGCAGAAAATAATTAACATAACTAAAAAAATAAAATAAAATAAAATAAAATACATAGTTGATAGGAATGCACCGAAATGAAAATTCTGGGCCGAAACCAAAACCGAAAATGCTTTGTAATAAATATTTATTATTTTAATTAAATATTATAAAGTAATTTTGTAAGAGTTTTTAATTGAACTAAATTTTAATGATAATGAATTAAAAAAACACAACCCGATAAAATAGAAAGTTTTATTGAATGTAGCAATACAATTTGACAGAAAATATATTAATATTAAATATCAATATATAATTTGTATTCAGTTCAATGCAACTGAATCAGATATAACTTTCATTTATTTATTTATTACTAATTATCCAAATAATGTATAGTCCTACTAAGCTATTATTTTTTTTTTTTTACTAATTTACACATTTAAGAATTTAAAAAAGTGAAGCAGATGTCCTCCAAATTCTTTCTTTGAAGAGACCAGAGCCTTACAAATACAGTGTTGTCTCTTTGTAAATCATTGTTAGGGATGCAACGAAACCAGAAATTATTGATGCACTTTGCTAAAAACCGAAAATGCTTTGTAATAAATATGTATTATTTTAATTAAATATTATAGAGTAATTTTTTAAGAGTTTTTAATTGAACTCAATTTTAATGATACTGAATAATAAAAAAAAAGAACCCAATAAAATAGCAAGTTTTATTGAAAGTAACAATACAATTGGACAGAAAATTTGACCTACAAAGCTATTATCATCAGAGAATGTGAGCAGATCATAGCAGGGAGCAGATCAGTGAACGAGAGCAGCATCATTTTACCAGCGTTGCCATGTTAATCATGTCAGCACAGCAGCGCTAAAGCAAACAGGAACAAGTATACTACATAGACATTTCCAGTCGGCTGGTTATTTGAGCGGACTTTGTTTTTTCGTTGAGCTGTACACGAGCAGAACGCACATTCATAGAGCGCCGGTGTTACGAGATTTTCGGTTTCCGAGATTTTTGGTTTCATTTGTAAAAATGTTTAACTATTTTACATTGGAAACATGAAAAAAAGAAAGAAATTTCAGCAACATGTTTTTGCAGCAGTGTATGATTGTATCATAGTTTACAACCAGACAGCAGACCATTCACAACCAGACAACATGGAGAATGTTGAACGGAGTAAGTTAAGACATGGATCCTCACACCAGTATACAAAAAAAATGTCCACAGATACGTTTATTTCATTTGTTGCAGGCAGTGATGTATTCAACAAATGATAACCACTAATAACAGACACAGTTTTAAAGCATCGCAAGCTACAAATGAAGAGCACAAAGAACTGAAATCAATGTATAGGCTACAACTAGCTGAAGTTTGCTGTGCTTTATCCTATAAGAGTTTTTAATTGAACTCAATTTTAATGATACTGAATAATAAAAAAAAAGAACCCAATAAAATAGCAAGTTTTATTGAAAGTAACAATACAATTGGACAGAAAATTTGACCTACAAAGCTATTATCATCAGAGAATGTGAGCAGATCATAGCAGGGAGCAGATCAGTGAACGAGAGCAGCATCATTTTACCAGCGTTGCCATGTTAATCATGTCAGCACAGCAGCGCTAAAGCAAACAGGAACAAGTATACTACAACATTCATAGAGCGCCGGCCCTGATGTTTATGTAGTATAATTTCACTAAACTAGTCAAAACAGTCTGTTTTTGCTTCAAATTGGGCTATTATTAAATTATACAATCTAATTATGTACATTAAATTATATACATATATATATATATATATAAAACAAGTTTTTGCAAGAGTACTTTAATTAAAAGGTAAACTAAAATGAAACTGTATTTACAGATTTAGGTTAAATTAACATGTCGGTCTTTATTTTTCTTCTTTTTAGGGCAGCAGCAACTTTGGCAGCAAATCAACCATCCACATTAAAAGCTGCAAAAAGCCTACAATTCAGCAGATATTTTAGGAAACAAACCAAAGAAAAAATGAACAAATACTACTGATCAAAATATGTTTTTAAAGACATTTTAAAATAAAACATTTCTTAATTTTAACCACGTAAAGTAACTATAACTAATTTGAAATATAAACCTCAAAAGAGAAATAATGTTATAAAAAAATAGCAACAACAAAACTTGATATCGGTTCGCGTTCATTCCCCTCACAGATCACGACACATTCAGTAACAGCAACATTATCATCACTACCAACATCGAAACAATCATTCACATGAACACACACAAACACAAAATAAATCAGTTATCATCGAGTACAGCACTGTTTGTGTGTTTGCCGACTTAAACTCTTAGAACAACATGTGAGGAAAACATAAGTTCATTGAGACCTTACTTCCTGTCGCGCGCACGCGCTCTCAAGTGGCCAAGACTGCAAGTGTGGGTATTTGGACAAGGCTATAGTATTCGAAAAACAGTAGGTGAGAAGTACCCGGATGACCTACTACTTCCGCCCGAATTCCGTTGCATGCATACGACTTTACTATCCCATGAGGCCACGGGAGAGGAGGCGTCATATTCCCCAGCAAACAATGACCTGGCGGTCCGCCAGCGTTTTTTGGGCGGCTCAAATTCAGAGGCTTAACACGGTCGGACCACCACCGGCCATTCTAAAAACTGCTGTCGGTCTGCTGGCGTTTTTTGGGTAGCACGCCACCAGCGGTTTGCCGCGGCTGGGCCTCCGTCGGCAAGCAGAGGGTCCTGTGTTTCTACCATAGACTGTAAAAAAGGTTTCTACTGAGCTCTTATGGCATCTTTGTTTTATAAATATGTTTTACATTTATGTTTTACAGTTCCACTGCTCCACTGAATAAAAGTGAGAGTTATAATTATTAGCAAAAGTTTAGTATAAAAAGCACGCTTTTAAATGAAATAAATTTTTTGAATGTTCGTAAAAACAACAATACAAAATCTTATAAAAATAAAAATATATAAAATAAAAATAAAAGTGCCAATTTGTCCTACTATCACGTGCGGGTTGCAGTTCACACCTATGTATGAAGGGGTCATAGAACTACAAAACTATTAAAATTCAAAATGTAATAATATTTTTTTAGTTTACGTTCAACTTCTATATGTTTATTTATGTAAATGCTGCGTGACTGTGATGTGTTTTAATGGGTGCTCGCTGAGTCCCATTCAAACCATACAGTCTATGAGATTCAAACACTGCAGCAGTGTTGCCAATTTGGGGATTTTGTCGCCAAATTTAGCTACTTTCTCATTGTAGCTGCGACTTTTTTTATTTTTTGCGACAAGGAGCTATTTTAGCTATATTTAAATAAAACTAGCGATGTTTTGGAGATTTTTTATTTTTTACTTGGCCACACCCTGCCGTAGGCCCGTGACCTCTCACGTTTGCTCTCAATCATGCCAATGAGTCTGCGCAGAACACACCAGTACGCCACGCCTGCCATGACGCACACCACAATTTCATTATAAGCATCAATCAAGATGGCGGAGAAAAAAATTAACATCTTGTTTTAACCACGGACACAAAAGTTATACCACAATTCATGCACAGTCATGTCAACCAGATACTGAGAGAGAGACAGTGCATCATCGTGTCATGTGTGCTGGGATGCAGTATTTTGAACTTACTTTGTGTGTTGACTGAAATAAGTTTGTATGAATAAAGTTTTTGTTTTTGGAGAATCATAATGTCTCTTACCTGTTGTATTTGAGCAGGACTGGGATGCACTTTGGTGACACATAAAACAAATTCCCAACATTGTGTCTTTTGTGTCTTTCCATCATTTTTGATGTGCTTGCAGATCACAAGCATTTCCTAATTTCACTTCAGAATTTTTTGTTATATTTTTTATACCGTCATCATTTGTAAAGTATATATATATATAT
>NW_015536732.1:10187-11386 GCF_001515605.1 Sinocyclocheilus anshuiensis | reverse complement strand
GCTTGAAGCAACACGGAGTCACAGCGCGCAGCTCCGCATAGAGAAGTTCAAAGCACAAAGAGAAGAGATATTGATGCGTAGTTTAGTTAATCTGTGTGATAGTATATTGAGCCTTTTCTTTTAACAGTTTTAAATCTCAGTTACGGTGCGCGCTTGAAGAGAGTTTCATTGATTTGACTGTCGTAACCAAACGCGAGGCGCAGTTTGAATGCTGAATGGAGGATGACATTGTCTTCTAACCTAAAACAACAAAATGAACACATTTGGATTTAGACCAAGCGATCTGAAATTTAGCGCACATAGGCCGTTTTGCCGCATATAGGCGTATCAGTGTGTATTTTTACCACATGGAAATTCAATATTTACGTTCAATATCTGTCAATATTATATACGTTTAATCATTTCAGCGTCACATGCTAACGTTAGCTTCGAAAGTGTTCACTTAGGCTAACATCAGCAGGCTTTTCGACCAACGAAAGCGAAAACTCAAGGCCGTGTCTGAGGAACACCGAGGACCGTTAACTGTCACTACGCAGCTGAGCGTTGCCATGGATACATGCTGCGTGCCCTGAAGTGATGTCATTCGATCATGTGCTCATTTGATCGACACTTGCTTATAGCCACATTGGGACACAGGCTACATTACTTTTTTTTTTTTTGAGCTGCACAGTTTAACTCACTTTGTTAACACACTGTTAACTGACTTTGTGTTTGCTGCGCTCATTTGTTTCGATTTCTCCTCAGCGCAGTACATATAAAGATGTCAAAATCTGAAGGGAAAAGTATAGTTTGGAAAGAAGCCATGAGAGAATGGCAACGTCAGCTAAAGGAAGACGCGTCATTACATTATGGACTATCAATCAGCAATTTAGACTAAATGATGCAGAATCATTATCGCGTTTTTGGTGATTGTTATTGGCCTTTTAATAAGGCTAGGCTACTTGTCCGGTCGGGCAAGTAAAATTCTTTCACTTGGCCTTTTAAAAAATCCACTTGTCCCGGATAAGCGGACATAGTTGATGTCGAGCCCTGTTTAGACTGCTTCAGTAGGCTAGGTCCCCAGCAAGCAATTTTGCGTTTAAAAGACGTCTAATAGACGTCTAAATATAGCCTAGACGTCTAGGCTAAAACGAGGCTAAATTTGGGCTGTCAGTGAAAATCTAATAGACGTCTAATCATAGCCCAATAGACTAGTCATC
>NW_015536732.1:0-2500 GCF_001515605.1 Sinocyclocheilus anshuiensis | reverse complement strand
ATAAGCAAATGGACAGATTATCACAAGGCCTCCTGCTTCAGTTTATCATTTATGTATATGATCTTTTCAAGGCCAAATGTATCTGTCAACTGATAAAAACACAGCAAACCCTTTGTGCTATTGTGCATTTTCACAGAAATTGTATTAAGCATGGACTTTAATTTCATTAAAAAGGCTTATTTCTGCTATTTGTAAATGTAAGATATTATTTTAAATCATAGAGAAGTGCAAACTGGATGCTTAATGCAAATGTAATTGGCCACATTTACAAAATCAGGCGATTATGTCTCTTTATGCATAGAGACAAAAGAACGAGGTTAATCACTGTCTGTCAGTTTATAGTGATCGTGTAGATTTGCAAAGACACTGATGAATGGTACACCACAAACAGCTTTTGGGTTTATTTCTCATCAAAACAAAATAACTTTATGCAGGAAATATTAAACATGAACATATAGCTGGTATTAGTATCAGAAATTGATTAGAATATACAACTAATTTGACAATACAAGCCTCTGTTACTATGTTGCTCTATATTGTATTAAAATGTAAAGCTTACCATGCAGCATCCTGGAAATAAAGCTTCTTGTCTTTAAGTCTGTATGTATATTGTCAGTATTATTTCTCTGAATGATATTACGATGTGTGTATTTCTTTATGTTCTGATTGAGCAACATCTATTTCATCTAGCTTCTTCTAGCATTACAGTTTCCATATGAGTGAAGTGTTATGCATTTATGTTGAATTAATTATTAATGTAAGGCAAAGTTTATTTATATAGCTCATTTCATACACAATGGTAATTCAACGTGCTTTATATATAAGGAATTAAAATAATCATAAAAAAATCATCACAATGATAAAAACAAGGAATTTCAAAATTATAAAACGATTCAATTTAAAATTTAAAATTGATTAAAACTTTTAAGAATAAAACTGAACATACATAAAATACAGTGCAATCTATCATGTTCATATAATACTAGGGAATAGCAATATGGTGGCACAGTGGCTTTACTTTTATGACATTATGAGCAATCCAGTTCTCTGTTATAGATCAGTGGTGTAAACTTATAATAATGTATTACTACAGTCATGTGGACTTAACAGACACATGCACACAGCAGCTATAAAGTCCTCAAGACACATCAGATTTAGCTTTTTGGACTATCTGTTTTAAATTTCTCAATAAAGCTTCTGGATTTAATTATTGAATTGAATTAAAAGTCTTTATTGTCATTGTATTTTTCTGCACACAATGAAATTAAGAGCACTGCTCCTCACTGGTGTTAGAAAACAAACATAACCACAGACAATAAATAAGACTATTGAGTCTACCTTGAGTAATCTGAGTGAAGTGAGCATTGACAGTACTGTACATCGACCTCTACTTTGATGTTTTTTGCAATCACTTAATTCTAAACCGGTAAGCTCCTGGAAAGTCCAAGTAAGTGAAAGCATTCAAACAGTAAGTTCAAAACAGTGCAGATGCACAGAAAATCGGCAGATTTCATTAGAGATGGCAGATGACTCCAGATGTCAGTAAATTATTATTTTCAGCGTGTATTTGTCTTAAAAGCAAGAGTGTTTTATAATGGATGCCAGTACAATTTGCAATTTGCCAGTACAACACTCAAGTATCGCATGGGTCAGTTTTAACTGATCAGGTTGTGGGTCAGTTTAGAGGACACATGTGAAGATGTTTTGTTTTAGTACACTTCACCAAAGCCACACTAGAAAAGAATCAAAGAATCATGTAAAATCTGTAAACCTTGAGATTATTATTTGTGACATTAGAATACAATATATAAATATAATAATGCATAAAACTACATTGAAAAACAATCTCTTAAAACTTAACATTTTAATTTCATTGACAATTGTATTAAGCATGGACTTTAGTTCATTCAAAAGTTTAAAATGTAAACTATTAATTTAAATTATAGACAATTGCAAACTGGGTGCTTAATGCACATGTAATTGGCCACATTTACAAAATTAGGTGATTATGTTCACCCATCTATGTAAATGTCTCTTTATGAATAGAGACAAAAGAATGAGGTTAATCTCCATCAGTTTTAGTGATCGTGTAGATTTGCAAAGACACTGATTGAAGGTACACCACAAAAAATCTTCAGCTTTTGCTTTTATTTTTCAAACACAAAACCTCTTTAAGCAAATAGAGTTAGCCAAATCTTATCTAAATAAATTCTAATTTTAATCTAAATGTAGCAAATAGAGTTAGCTAAATCTTATCTAAATAAATTCTAATTTCAATCAGCTTTTTATCTTGTCATACGTTTTTGTGATCTAGACACAACAAAATAGCTGTAAACTTCAGAAAGTAAAAAGAAAATAATATCATGGCCTAAGACTTTTCTTTTCTGATTAGTTAAAAACGCCTGGTCCAATTTGACATTCAGATTTCTTTTGGCTATAAATACGCAGCGCGCTATCATAGACATGCAAATAATACCGAATATCATTCTCCATGATTTGT
>NW_015536731.1:0-601 GCF_001515605.1 Sinocyclocheilus anshuiensis | reverse complement strand
ATATCTATTGTAGGTAAAAGCGTAAGGAGGAGAAATTATACAATTTTGGCATGACAAAGTTTTTGAGCTTTTATTAAATTTTTCAATTGTGGCATGACAAAGTTTTTGAGCTTTTATGAAATTTTAATGTTGCTGCACAGTGTTACAACATTTTGTCAGTAACTGGCTGGTTGGTGAATGCTTTTTTTAAACGCAACTTAATATGTTGACCTCCTTGGCACTGCTGTGAGCAGCACTTAGATGTATCTGTGGGGTTTTTTTTTTTCTTTTTTCTTTCAGTGCAGTTTAACTTTCTGGATTAATTTACATTATATTTCTGATAATATTTTTTTAATAGATGATGATGATGTTCCACCGACACCAAAAATGTCTCGGATTACAAGCAGCAGACCCACATGAGTTAATTGTTTTGATGAGCTTAGTTTTTCACTGCATAATGTAACCTACCATTGATCTACAATTTTATGTTGTGATTTATTTTACTAGATGAGGAAGGACCACAGACTCCAAAGACATGCATTGCAAACACACCTATATGTACGTTTCTATTTTTTTTATTTATTTTTTATATGAGCTTAGTTTTTCACAGCATACTTTAAAA
>NW_015536730.1:0-927 GCF_001515605.1 Sinocyclocheilus anshuiensis | reverse complement strand
GTCATTATAAAACTCCCCTTTCACTCAGCGTCTGTGAAGTGGAGCCGGACAACGTCCCACCAGTCCTTGTTTAAGACTCTCATCAATAGATGAATGGTTTTGGGTGCAGTAAGGGGCACTTTTATTGCTTTATAAAGTAATCAGCACAGTGTGCTGGTCGTCGCCTAATTAGGACCCAAAGTAGATAAATATCACGTGTGCTTCTTAAAACAGTATGCAACAACAGCGGGAAACTCTGTATATTCATGCAGTGTTCGCATGTCAAAAGATTAAATCCGATCAGAAGCTTGTGACATATAAACGCACATATCAACCCGATCACTTTATTTAGCGTTCATGTAAACACTACGTTCGGATTCGCCAATCAGAATGAATTCATTCTGATGGAAGCAAAAAGTGTCCATGTAAATGTAGCTAGTGTCTCATTTCATCTGAAGCACAACTTAATTTTCTACCAGTGTATTCATGTTTTCACCTGCGGAGATCTTACCTCGACAGACTCAACAGACGAAATGTGCCAGAAAAGAGCATGAAAGAAGGCAGGGCCTCAGTGCGTACCTCCTATTATGTTATCGTCACAGACCAATGCTAGTATGAAGGTGTTTTGCAGCTGGAGCAAACTTTTCCAGAGAGTTTGCTTTGGCAAGCTGTTTAGAACTCCCAAAATGAACTTTTTTTGGCATAATTTTGTTCGAAATAATGTCACATCAGTTCATTCTTCGATTTTGTTTGAAGTTTATTGGGGCCTTTCTTCACAACACCGAGGCTTAACCTCGCCTCCACCGGCGAGACTTCCAACTTCCCCGACATCCTCGTATCATTCAGCCATGCCAATATATCCTCCGATCAGAAAGTGGATAGTATTTAAGGCGGAAGCAAACTCTGATTTTTTTTCCCGACGAACCATTCTCACGGAGGGTAAACAAA
>NW_015536729.1:0-2648 GCF_001515605.1 Sinocyclocheilus anshuiensis | reverse complement strand
TATATATATATATATATATATATATAACATTTTATATTATCATCTCACACATGGATGGGCATTTTCTATAATATATTTCTATAATAAAAATACATATCTGATGTGACTTAATATATAATTACCATCAAACAAACAATATAATTCTTATTCTCAAGGATTAAAGAGTAAACGGAAAAAAAGAAAAATGATTGCACAACCATCAATTAGGTGGCTATATGCACTAAGTATGTAAATGACCATTGAACAAAAGAAGAAGAAACAGCATGGCGCGCTTTTTATTAGCGTCTGTTTCCATAGCGACACGTCGATCTGTTGAGAATGTGTTGAGTCTTAAATCAGGAACATACTCTGTGTTGAATGAACTTACTCCCGGACACGTTTTTGGAAACACAAACCTCGAGTAAGCAAGGTTTGGGGTTAATCAACCGAGAGTTCAGGGATTAACAGATGGTAAGTTAACCGTGCTTTCTGGAATACACCCCAGCGGTGTCCAAACCTGCTATGCATCAATGTAGATAAATGCAATTTTAAGAGGAGAACAAACCATGACAAAATATATGAAATAACTTACAGAGCTCTTTTGGAGGTTTTGATGACTGCTGATAATCTAATGAGACACTCGTCTGATTTCTTGAATTTCTGAAGCTCAAACTCCTCCAGCTCCTCCTCTGATGTCAACAACACAAAGACCAAAGCAGACCACTGGGCAGGTGAAAGATCAGCAGATGAGAGGCTTCCTTTGCTAAGGTGGGTCTGAATGTCATTCACCAGAGTTTGGTCGTTCAGTTCATTCAGACAGTAGAACAGATTGATGGATCTCTCTGGAGACAGATTAGCTTCAAATTTCTGCTTGATGTACTGAACTATTTCCTTTTTGCTCTGCTCATTTCTATTTTGCTGCGTCCACAGACCCTGTAAGAGTCTCTGATTGGACTGGAGTGACAAACCAAGGAGGAATCGAAGAAAAAGATCCAGGTGTCCATTATCACTTTCGAGTGCCTTGTCCACTGCAGTCTTGAGCAAATCAATCATGGATTCACTTTTGTTTTCCTGTTCTGTAGAGTCTTGATCAAACACATATTTCTTGTTGATGTCTAGAAACAGATGTGCATAAAGGGCTGCAATAAACTCTTGAATGCTCAAGTGAACGAAGCAGTACATGGTACCAAGAACGATCCCTGTTTCCTCCTTAAAGATCTTTTCAACTTTTTTTTTTTTTTTTTCTTTGTAGGAGATTTTTTTATTTTCTCAAGTTTTTGTTGCATAAACTGAATACAAGTTGCGAAAACTCAAAAATCCCCTGAAGCTGGTTGATTTAAACTTTTAAGTTTTCTCAACTTTTGATTGTTTACAGTGTAATAGTTATCTGTATAAATTATGAAACTCTATTATTACAAGGTAATGTTCATTTTATTATATATATTTATTATATTTTATTATCCACACATGGCACATGGATGGGCATTTTCTATAATATATTTCTATAATAAAAATACATATCTGATGTGACATAATTACCAATTAGCATCAAACTAACAATATAATTCTTATTCCCAAGGATTAAAGATTAAATGAAAAAAGAAATGAAAAATGTTTTCACAACCACCAATTAGGTGGTGATATGCACATAGCCTTTGAGCGGGAGAAGAGGAAAGGCGTCCGTTTCCATAGTGACTCGTCGATTCGTCACTCTGTTGAGAATGTCTTGAGTCTTAATCAGGAACATACTCTGTGTTGAATGAACTTACTCCCGGACACGTTTTTGGAAACACAAACCTCGAGTAAGCAAGGTTTGGGGTTAATCAACCGAGAGTTCAGGGATTAACAGATGGTAAGTTAACCGTGCTTACCTTCTAGAGTATCAGCAGCTTCATCTTGCTTCATCTCTCTCAGGAAGCAGAGCGTGAGATCAAGAGCTGCTTCTTTGTTGCTGCATCTGTTCTCATTAAACTCCTTCACAAAGTATTGCATGTCCTCTTTTTGTAATATTTTCTTAAACTTTTCCAGTTCTTTCTTCAGAAATGTGATTATTTTGCTCTCAAGATCCTACAAAGCAAGACAAAAATGAATGACAGAAAAAATCTTCATCTATATTTAGTAATTTTAAATATTCATTAAAAATCAAGTTGAGGCAAACGTTAATTAGCTGTAAATAATAATTAAAATTATAATTTTTAGTTTATGGGTTCTTAAAAAGAAAAATTAGAAATAAAAGTTCTGTCCCACTCTTATTCAATAACATATTTGTTTATTATAATTATTAAATATTCTTGAAAATGTGTTTTATTACCTGGAAGATCTGCAGGAGACTGTCTGTAAAATTCTTGTGGTTCCTGTGAGACTGTAAATCTGGATCTAATGTTTCATACTGAAGCCTGATAGTAAATAAAATAAATCAAAATACTGCATTTTTTAGGACAAATATGACCAAAATATCTCGTAAACATTTTTAGCAAAGAGAAAATCAATACTGTGATAAATTTATGGACTATAAGTTTTATGATAATTATTCGCTGATACACTTTCTGACACAGTCTATGTTTAAAGAAAAATAAGAAACACATCAAATACCGTTTGGTTTGTGTTGTTTCTTCACTGAAGTCTGGTGCTTCATCCTTTGACTCGTCACTCTTCACAGACACATGTGA
>NW_015536728.1:1070-1215 GCF_001515605.1 Sinocyclocheilus anshuiensis | reverse complement strand
TTTGAAGTTGATATATCTATAATATAGATATACTAGATCTATAATTGTTACAGGGCTGACGAGACATGAGAGAGGGGGAATCCGAGGTACACAGGCAAAGATCAGGACACGAGAAAACAGACAAGGCAAGACTAAGGTAAGGCTA
>NW_015536728.1:0-755 GCF_001515605.1 Sinocyclocheilus anshuiensis | reverse complement strand
TCCAATGAAGGGAAATCTTAATGCTTCAGCCTACCAAGACATTTTGGACAATGCTATGCTTCCAACTTTTTGGGAACAGTTTGTGGAATGTCTGTTTTTATTCCAGCATGACTGTCCCCAGTGCACAAAGCAAGGCTCATAAAGACATGATTGGATGAGTTTGGTGTGGAGGAACGTGACTGGCCCACACAGATCCCTGCCCTCAACCCCATCAAACACCTTTGGGATGAACTGGAATGGAGATTGTGACCCAGGCCAGTGCCATCAGTGCCTGACCTCACAAATGCTCTACTGGATGAATGGACAAAAATTCCCACAGAAACACTCCAAAATCTTGTGGAAAGCCTTCGCTGAAGAGTGGAAGCTGTTATTGCTGCAAAGCGGGGACTAACTCCATATTAATGTCTGTGTTTTTAGAATGCGATGTCATTAAATGGTCAGGTGTCTCAATACTTTTGTCCATATGGTGTATCTATCTAACTTTCTGTCTGTCTGTCTATCCATATATGTGACCCTGGAGCACAAAACCGGTCATAAGGGTCCATTTTTCGAAATTGAGGTTTATAAATCATCTGAAAGCTGAATAAATAAGCTTTCCAGTGATGTATGGTTTGTTAGGATAGGACGTATATATATATATATAATATATGCTAGGAATATATCAAATAGAATATTTGGTCGAAATACAACTATTTGAAAATCTGGAATTCGAGGGTGCAAAAAAAAATCTAAATACTGAGAAAATCACCTTTAAA
>NW_015536727.1:4367-4795 GCF_001515605.1 Sinocyclocheilus anshuiensis | reverse complement strand
TAACCTATCCTAATGTGTGCGCACGCCATGAGTGTAGAATACGAAAACACTTTTTAATAAAATGTAAATTCGTCCCCCGCGATTTTTTTTTGTTGTCCAAGTCAAGTCAAGTGTGTTCACAGAGGTTTCCATGGGCCAGTGTGAATAAATCTAGATTTAAATTAAAAAAGACACGGTATTGTCAGACCTGACATTTTATTCTTATCCAAAACAACTAGAAGCAATGATACATATCTACACTACCAGTTAAAATTTTGTTTGAACTGTAAGATTTTTTAATGTTTTTTTAAAGAAGTCTCTTCTGCTCACAAAGCCTGCATTTATTTGATACAAAGTACAGCAAAAACAAAAAGAATTTGAAATATTTTTACTATTTAAAATAACTGTTTTCTATTTGAATATATTTTAAAATATAATTTATTCCTGTG
>NW_015536727.1:0-4304 GCF_001515605.1 Sinocyclocheilus anshuiensis | reverse complement strand
CATGATCCTTCAGAAATCACTCTAATATGCTGATTTGCTGCTCAAGAAACATTTTTGATTATTATTATTTATTTATTTAAAGAGAACAGAAACACAGAAATGCAGCTTTTCATTTTGCACGGTTGATACAGAAAGTGTCACCTTTAATTTTTGGTTAATTATCTAAGATGTATTTACTTAAAGTTAAAGAAATGAATACTCTGAAACACCAATGTGATCTATCCCATATCAAAGACACGTTAGGAACTGTTTGTCGTCCAAGTTCCTTCCTTATGGTAATGACCCTGTTGAAAAAAACAGCATATGCTGTTTTTGAGCTGTTTTAAATTGGTCCTTAGATGGTCATGACATGACCTGGTCCTAAGCTGGTCCTGAGCAGGAGCTAGTTGCTTAGGACCAGCTTAGGACCAGCACATGACCAGCTTAAACCAGTTCAAACCAGCTAAAGACCATCTTAAACCAGCAGCCATGCTTCAAAACATACTTAACCAGCATATGCTCTTTTTGGCATTTATGAAAACATTTATACAGTGTTATGCAGCGACCTCTACAGGCTGATTCACACAGCACCATGAAAACCCTTTAAAAACATCTTACATTTCATACATTGATTGGTGAAAAACAGGATACAGGACAACTCACTGTGAGATGTAGCCTATAGATTGCAGTTATATGCCCCTAAAATTCAAGATATTGGGGAAAAAATGTCCGTGTATGAGTTCGTGTCATGTATCATATGATATAGTTAAGCAATATCGCATAAGTGCTCAGGTAACACTAACTTTTGGGCCAAATGTGGCAGATATAACTGTCACATTTGGCCTTGATATGGCACGGCTGAACACATATGGGCCAAACTTTCACCATAGGGGTTTTGCCGTGCCTTTAAAATTGGTGTGAATTTTCTTTTGGAGGACTATTTGTATTGAGGTATATGGCCCCAGATGAGAGCACACAACTGAGAACCATGTGGCTTAGCTATGCACACCGTGGAATATGTTAACTTATGGTTAACATTTGTTTTTTACTTGGAAAAACACACGCAACCTGCTATAGTCATGTGTAGGTTAGTGGCTGTTTGTATCTCAGCCTATTCAACCATGCTGTTGGTTGCTTTGCATCTTCCTTGAACTCCTATTGGTGGCTTACTGAAAATGTGACTGGCAGCTAAATACAGGTTATGTCTGTTATTTCCCACTCTGCTCTTTTTTATAACAACAGACACACTTAGCTACAGGTAGGTGCTGTTTTAGTGCTTTAAATGTTTGACTTTTTTTCCCTAATTCGTTTCTAGAAGGGTACATTCATATTTTCAGTATGGGTCTTTCGGTTCGGTACCGAACAAATGTTCTAAACGCTGCATGTGCAGAACATAACTTGAAATATTGATTCTTAAATCCCAAGATTGATATTTTAGTCTGTTTCATACAACAGTTGTTTTAAATTAGATGTTAATATTGTTATAGTTTAGAGACAATATTGTCTGTTTTTACTCAATTTTGATAAAGAAAATATCACAAAATTATTATTATTAAAGCAACAGCAGAATGGTTGTGCATCTCCGAGCAACACAAAGCAGTGTTTAGTTTCTAAATGAATCTGTGTTTTGAACAAATAATAATAAATAAAAAAAAACCCCAAAAAACAAACAAACATTTCTCAAAATTCTAATTGTTGAATAAAATAATATATTTCTTTCTAAAGCTACTTTTTATAATGTCTATTTGATGCCTATTCTCATTTAACACAAGAATGACTTATTTTGGGGCAGATTTTAAAATTGATGTGCGATTAATTACATGAATCAACACACACACACACACACACACACACACACACACACACACACACACACACACACAGATAGAATTACAGACACAATGAGAAAATGTAAAACAATAAATGTAACTACTAAACACTTGAATGTTTGAATGTTTATTAAAAACAAAAAACAGAAATTTCCCCTTTAAAGAAAATGTATTTAGTTTCACTTTGACACTGAACTTTATTAATGCCAGAGAACAAAAACAAATCACAAAAGCAGCAGTTAAAACCAGACAAAACATTGTCACGTTAATTAAAATAAGTAATAAAATAAAAAGGAAAACCAAAATGTGCAGTTAATCTTGGTCCAGTGGTTTATAAAGGAAACTGATGTAAACAATATTTACAACTTCCACCAATCATTTAAAAACAATTAAATGAGATTTCTCATTAGTTAAAAAGAAATGTGCTCATTATGACTGAAAATTTGTCATTCAAAAAATTTAAAGAGAACCTTAATGCCGGGTTCAGACTACACAATATTTTTGTCGGTCACGATAGTCACCGAGTCAGATTACACGATTTTGACTCCTAAAATCTTGTAGTGTCGTGGACAAGAAACATGTCAGACTACACCTTGCTTCCCGACCATTCATCGCGTGTCGTTAAAGACGGCACGTGATGTCATCGAGAAGGCGGAACTAGCGACTGACTTCCGAAAACAAGAGTGTAAACATGGCTGAAGCAGCTTTCAACGTTTCGTTCTGGCTGTCTCGCCATGTTTGAAAACTGTGTATGAAAGAGCTTCTGTGCTGCTATTGGTCAACGTCACCAATGTGACGGAACTCGTCGTGGACGACAGGAAAAAAATTAAACATGCTAGTCTTTCTGTCGTGAAGCATCACAGACGCGGAATCGGTTGTCGTCCACTATGTCACACTACACGAGCTGAAACGATGGAATCTTGCGTCCCGACGCTCATTGTCGTTTACGAATCCCCACGACACCCTACGTCAAGCAAATCGTGGCAAAATCGGGCTAAAATCGTGTAGGCTGAACCAGGCATAAGTAAAAGTCCTATAGATGAATCAAATGCTACATTTCATTTAATTCTTCAAGGAATGCAATGAGAAGCTGATTTTGAGGCATCCCATTTCTTTCTCAGAGTTTCCTAAAATGCCCTGTACTTTGTAATTGCCATTGGTCAGCCAGCCAGGCAGTTCAACGTCTGGTATGACGATATCTGATGATGGCAAAGAATAATCACCCTGGGAAAATGATATGATAAATGTTATGCCTCTGAAAATGCACGATGGATTTTTGGTCAAGATAAGAAGACATTATTAACCCATAAACACGTGCATGTTGAGTAAAATCTCCTGAATCGGGACATACTCACAGCTTTGAATGGGCAGTGGCAGGGCAGGCCGTATGTGTGCAGAGGCTCAGGACAGTCCTGTCCTGGCGGGATGAGTTGATCGAGCAGGTCACAGACATTAGGATAATGACAACTTCCTATTTCATCCAGGCATGGTATTTTCAACCACACACCAGCTATTTCTCTTTCCAACGTCACATTCACCTGAAACAAATAACATGGTGTGCATGGAATTAAGTTTTTAAAACAATGCTTTATGGAGGAGCAAACTATAAAAAGTGACAATCATGGAAGTTTACAGCGTCTTGTGATAGTCACAAACAGCCAACAGAAGATTCAGGCATATTTATTTCACTAGCATAAACTAGGCTCTGAACTCAATTCCTAAGCCTCGTTTTTGTGTTTTTAAAATGTCATTGTAAACTACACTATAAAAAATGCTGGGTTAAATATAACCCAGCATTTTTTAGAGTGTAGTATTAGGAAAGCAGAAATTATAATGAAAATTAAGCCATGATGCTACTATCAATTAATTTTTTCATAAAAAAAAAATAATAATAATCAACTTTTAGCCTGGTATTATAAAAATTAAAATGATAAAAAGATGCTAATTTTTTTCCCTTAAGCATACTAAACTCTAAAAAATACTGGGTTAAATATAACCCAGCGATTGGGTTGTTTTGACCCAGCGATTGGGTTATATTTAGCCCAGCATTTTTTAGAGTGTAGCACACATGATTTAGAAGTGCTTGCTTTAAATAGGCAGGTGTCTCATAGTTTCATGAATATTATTACAAATTATTTATTAAAAATATATTAAATTACTTCCTCATTGGTTTCCCTATTTGTATAATCAAAGTCAAATGTGGGTGTTTTCAACATTAAACAGAGCCTAATAGCAATTAGCATGTATTTGGTTCAACTTGTCATATAAACAATATTGTAATAATTGGCAGTGTAAAAAAACTTAATCTCATATTTCATAGGAATATATTTTTTATTATAAATTTTATGTAAAAAAAAACAAACAAACACACACACACACGCACGCACGCACGCACGCACACGCACGCACACGCACACACAAGCAAAAAGTTCCTCTTTCCACAAAAATACGGAATTGTGACTTTTTAAAAACCAAGAAGAGGAAGTTGTCAATGAT
>NW_015536726.1:1312-1999 GCF_001515605.1 Sinocyclocheilus anshuiensis | reverse complement strand
AGGGAGCTGCAGCACCTGGTCGGTCAGTTCTCGGATGTGTTCTCTCCTCTGCCCGGGCGGACCAGCATCCTGCAGCATGACATCCGGACGCCGCCAGGGGTCGTCGTCAGGCAACGGCCCTACCGCGTCCCTGAGGCTCGTCGGCGAGCTATTGAGGAGGAAATCCAACAAATACTGAAGTTGGGGGTGATAGAACCATCACGCAGCCCGTGGTCCAGCGCAATCGTGATGATCCCGAAACCAGACGGCACCCTCCACTTCTGCAATGACTTCCGCCACCTCAACGAGGTCTCCGAGTTCGACGGATACCCCATGCCTCGGGTGGATGAGCTGTTGGACCGGCTGGGAAGGGCCCGGTATATCTCAACGTTGGACCTCACCAAAGGCTACTGGCAGGTACACCTCTCTGAGAACGCTAAACCTAAGACTGCCTTTTCTACCCCCAGTGGCCACTGGCAGTACCGGACCCTTCCCTTTGGCCCTTCGCACGTTCCAGCGGATGATTGACATCCTGTTGCAGCCCCATCAGGCCTACGCCGCCGCCTACCTGGACGACGTCGTAATCCAGTCCGAGGCATGGGAAGACCACCTGGACCGGTTGCGGAGGGTGCTCTCGGAGCTCCGGAGGGCTGGACTCACCGCCAACCCTCGCAAATGCCACCTTGCGCTCTCCGAGGCGAAGTACCT
>NW_015536726.1:938-1270 GCF_001515605.1 Sinocyclocheilus anshuiensis | reverse complement strand
AAGTACCTGTGTTTCCAGGTGAGATGGGGTCTCATTCGGCCGCAGGAGAAGAAGGTGGAGGCGGTACGCTCCGCCCCGAGACCCGAGAGCAAGACCCAGGTACGAGCCTTTTTAGGGTTGGCTGGATATTATCGCTGCTTCATCCCCAACTTCTCCTCTTTAGCCGCCTCCCTGACAGACTTGACCAGGAAGGGGCAGCCGGAGAAGGTACAGTGGACCTCAGCAGCGGAGGAGGCCTTCCAGAGGGTGAAGGGGGCCCTCATCCCGGAGCCGGTTCTCCGAGCCCCGGACTTTAGCTGCCCCTTCCTGCTGCAGACGGATGCCTCCGACAC
>NW_015536726.1:0-827 GCF_001515605.1 Sinocyclocheilus anshuiensis | reverse complement strand
GCTGATCCCGGCCGAGAGGAACTAGGCGGCGGTGGAGAAGGAGGTACTAGCTGTCAAGTGGGCAGTCCTGGAGCTGCGGTACTACCTCCTGGGCCGGAAGTTCACCCTGGTCACGGACCACGCACCCCTTCAGTGGATGGCCCGCGCCAAGGATACCAATGCCAGGGTGACCCGATGGTTCCTCGCGCTCCAGGACTTCCACTTCGAGGTACGTCATCGGGCTGGAGCCGCGAACGCCAACGCGGATGGCCTCTCTCTTTCGCAGGTCTGTCAGGGGTCACTCCCCACCCAGCCCCTATCTCTCCCCTACTATCTCATATTGTTGACAGGACCAGGACGACGCTTAGGCGGGGGAGTGTGACGAACATCCCGCAGCTTCATCAGCGTCGCCCTGGAAACAAGCAAGGAGCACCTGGCCATCATCATCACAGGCTGATAGGTCACAGCTGCACCTCATCAGGCGGCGGCTACATAAGCCACGCAAGCCCTGCCATCTAGGAGATTCCTCCATGAGACTGAGCACTAACTCGCCCTCTCATTTTTCCCACAGAAAGCAGCGTGTGACCGACCAGCCCCTCATTTCTCCCACAGACAGCAGCGTGTGACCGACCAGCCCCACAGGAGCACTGCACGGACCTCCTGCACTGGGAAGACGGAAGAGAGCACTCACGGCACTGGAGCCCCTACCTGGACCTTTCTCACTATCACCCATCACCCCAATAAATCCACCCTCCGGGGTATTGATTGAGATTACTTGTCGTGTGATTCTTCTCCCCGTTACAATATGTATGTGTGTGTGTGTGTGTGTGTGTGTGTGTGTGTGTACA
>NW_015536725.1:0-644 GCF_001515605.1 Sinocyclocheilus anshuiensis | reverse complement strand
CATGTCTACTAAATCCATCTACTTAATTGGTTTCAAACAAGAAAACAAAGTTACAAAAAAAGGAAAAAAAAAACCATCACATTAGCCAGCATGGGGACATCACTAGGGCTGTCAAAAAAAAAATTAGAAGTTAGAATATTCGTCGAATAAAAAATTTTTTTTTTTAAATCCACATTCGAATGCAAAAATGTTGCATTCAAATTTAAGGTCTACGTCAGCCGTCAGGCAGCCTAATCAGTGGCGCACGAGAGGCGCACGAAATGCGACGACGATGTAAGTGTCATTGCATTTTAATGCTTTTGTTAGCCTATCCAGTTGAACCTTTTTATACAGTCTATGAGTTGAACCCACTAGATGCGGCGCTGCTTCTTTGTTCATTCAATATATTGCGGAAAACGAGAGCATCAGTGTGGAGAAGATGTTGTTTACGTCAAAACTGAAACCAAGCTGTTCACACAGAACGCAGGTTTTCCCCATCCCACTGTATGTCATGTTTTTAAATGAAGAAAGTAGCCTACTCTTTGCGATTGGTTTTTGGTCCTTTGTATTAAACTATACATACATGCATGGTGCTGTTTTTTTTTCTAAATGTTTAAGCAAACTTTATTAATTATATATGGTTTATAAACATTTTAAACATTATG
>NW_015536724.1:1300-1548 GCF_001515605.1 Sinocyclocheilus anshuiensis | reverse complement strand
TCTCAGGGAACCATGGTTACATACGTAACCTGAGACGTTCCCTTTGAGTAGGGGAGTGCATGCCAGAAAACCATGGTGAGCACTAAGTACCAAGTCTACCATAGCCATGGGAGTTGCCCCGGGGACGTTAAGACGGCTGTCAGTGACATTAGCCCCAAAAACTTACCTGTTAGGGCCATAACTCCTGGGCCCGGGGTAGAGCTCAAGGCTTGGAATCAGGAATAGATTCCTTTAAGGGAATACGACCA
>NW_015536724.1:0-456 GCF_001515605.1 Sinocyclocheilus anshuiensis | reverse complement strand
TGCACAGAGCTTAGCGTGTGCCCTCACCATAGCATGGATTTAGAAACACCGTTGCTTAAGGGGTAACCGAGGCTTTATTAAGCCAGCCTAGGGACCCTAAGTGACTGTGGCATGCTCACAGAACAGATTCCAAAGCATCTGCTCACAGATGCCCAGAAGTCCTCAGACACTCAATCGGGAGCGGCAGACTCAAAGACAACCCTCTGAGGTGAGGGGAGCTCACCCTGCTCAGAAATGTATCAACAGTGATACACTAGTTGAGTGGAGCCCAAGGCGAGTACCGGGGCCTAAGCCAACTCAGAGAAAGGGAACAAGGCTGACAACGCGTAACCCTTACCATACAGGATATTAGAAAGTGCGCAGAGTGCTTGGCGTGCACACTTACCACTATGTGGATTTTGCAAACTTGCTGGTTCCAGGTACTCTGGGAAAACAGAGAACTCAACTCTCCACGTG
>NW_015536723.1:15717-16538 GCF_001515605.1 Sinocyclocheilus anshuiensis | reverse complement strand
CTTTCTGCATGCAAATAACTTTTCATTTCATATGTTAAAAACATCGTTCATGTGGGCAAACTTCAGTCTTAACATTGCATAAACGATCTTTCTCTTACAGAAAAAGAAGGTTTTCAGCATATGTGGGCTTGTATTCTTTTTATTTGCTTAGATTCCCTAACATAGTTTTACTGTTCACAGAAGCAGTAAACTAAACTTCTTGTGCTTTGAAGCTCAAGCATAACTTCATGAGCATAAAACTCCTAGCACATTCAAATCTGTCTTTCTGCATTGCAAATAACTTTTCATATGTTAAAAAAATCTTTCATGTGGGCAAACTTTAGTCTTAAGATCGCATAAACCATCTTTCTCTTACAGAGAAAGAAGGTTTTCAGCACATGTGGGCTTGTATTCTTTTCATTTGCTTAGTTGCCCTAACATAGTTTTACTGTTCACAGAAGCACTAAAACTAAGCTTCTTGTGCTTAGAAGCTCTAACATTACTTCATGAGCATAAGAATCCTAACCCATGAAAGTCTGTCTGTCTGCATTGAAAATAACAATTAATTTCATATGGTAGAAACATCTTTCATGTCGGCAAACATTACTCATAATATTGCATAAATCATCTTTCTCTTACAGAGAAAGAAGGTTTACAGCTTTTGTGGGCTTGTAGTCTTTTCATTTGCTTAGTTGCCCTAACATAGTCTTACTGTTCACAGAAACACTAAACTAAGCTTTTTGTGCTTTGAAGCTCAACCATAACTTCATGAGCATAAAACTCCTAACCCATGAAAATCTGTCTTTCTGCACTGCAAATAACATTTCATTTCATATGGTAGA
>NW_015536723.1:13233-15515 GCF_001515605.1 Sinocyclocheilus anshuiensis | reverse complement strand
ATTTCCAGCGATATCGTCGACTTGATTGCACAGATACTATTTAAACTTAACTAAGCTGGATGATGACATCACTGAATTCAATGATGAACTGCCTTTAACTGAAAATTGAGTCTTTACTATTGTCATTTTGCATTATTGACACACTATTTTCCTAATTAATGCTGTTCAGTTGCTTTGACACAATCTGTATTGTTAAAAGCGATATATAAATAAAGATGACTTGACTTGACTTGACTTGATTGTGTGGGACCACTACCCAAGTCTAAGTCCAGCTATCAATACATTCTTACTATTATGTGTACAGCCACCCGTTATCCTGAGGCCATACCGTTGCGTTCCATCAACACTAAAGCAGTAGTAAAAGAACTCTTCAAGTTCTGTTCAAATCTGGGCTACCCAAAGTCATTTAGACAGACCAAGGGTCAAATTTCACATCTCATGTTTTTGAACAGATAGTACAAGAGTTAGGTGTGGAACATCAGAATCAAGCTCATATCACCCAGAGTCGCAGGATGCCCTTGAGCGATTTCATCAGACCCTAAAGTCAATGATGGATGCCTACTGTATAGAGAGTGGTCCTTACCACTCTCTATACAGTAGGCACACATCATTGACTTGACTTGGTAATCCCTCTGCCCTTGACTGGGCAGAGAGATTACCTTTGTTATTGTTTGCTGTAAGAGGAACTAAACAGGAATCCCTGGGTTTCAGTTCAGCTGAGCTTGTGTTCGGTCACGCAATGCGTGGGCCATTGAAACTACTAAGTGAGCAGTTTCTTACCAAAAACTCCCCACTTGTGTCTACAATTAAGTATGTGAGTTCTTTTCGTGAGAAGCTTCACAAGGCTTGGGATGTTGCTAAGGTCCATCTTGGTGGAGTCCAGTCAAAAATGAAAACACGTTATGACCAGAAAAGTGTTGTGTGCCGTTTTCAACCAGGTGACTCTGTGCTGGTACTACTTCCTGTTCCTCAGTCATGCAGGCGAAGTTCTCTGGTCCATATGTGATTGACAAAAGGCTGAGCGACACAAACTATGTTATCCGTACCCCTGATCGATGTCGCAAAAGCAGGATGTGTCACATAAATATGGTAAAGGCATATTTAGCATATTTATAAAGGCTAATGTATCAAGAGATGAGGCAAAGCCTGTTGTTCCTGTTAACCCAGTGTCAGTGGATGCTGTACTTAACTGCCCATATACCCCAGAAGCCGATGGCTTAGTGGACAGAAATGCTCAAATCTCTTGTGGCAGATTGCCAAATTCTGCTTTCTTATCCAATTTGAAGTTGTACCTCTCTACTTTACCTGACGATCAGCATGGTAGTATTGTTAAGCTGATCAGGAAGTATCCGGCACTGTTCCATGATGTTCTGTCCCAAACCACTGTCTTAAGTCATGACATAGATGTTGGTAAATGTCCACCCATTAAGCAGCATCTATAAACGGCATCTGTAAACCCACACAAACGGCAACTAAAGAAAAATGACATTGATTACTTGTTGCAACATGGATTTGCTGTACCCAGTCAAAGTCCATGGAATTCTCCTTGCCTTCTTGTTCCCAAGTCAGATAACTCCTTGCGATTTTGTACTGACTACCGTAAAGTGAACAATGTGACAAAACCTGATTCCTTTCCCCTCCCTAGAATGGAAGACTGTGTAGACAGGGTAGGTTATTCACGTTATGTCACCAAGTTAGACCTCTTAAAAGGTTACTGGCAGATACCCTTAACACCCCATGCCAGCGAGATCTCTGCATTCGTTACCCCTGACAACTTCCTTAATTATACTGTTATGGCCTTCGGAATGTGAAATGCTCCTGCCACCTTTCAGCGATTAATGCAGATGGTCTTGTCAGGAGTACAGAACTGTGAAGTTTACCTAGATGACATTGTAATCTATTCAATGACATGGGAAAATCATATAAGAACCCTGGAATCAGTTAAAGCGTTTGAATGAGGCTTCTTTAATGCTAAACCTTGCTAAGTGTGAATTTGCTAGGGCAGTTGTCACACACCTTGGAAAATTAGTTGGGCAGGGCCAGGTAAGGCCAGTTGAAGCCAAAGTTTCTGCCGTTATTGAGTTTCCCTTCCCCATGAAGAAACGTGAGTTACGCCGTTTTCTTGGGATGGCTGGGTACTACCGAGGGTTTTGCAAAAAAAATTTGCTTCAGTAGTTTTCCCTCTAACAGACCTTTTGAGTACAGAATGTAAGTTTGTGTGGAGCCCTGAGTGTAAATCTGCTTTTCAGGCAGCCAAGGATCTTTTGTGTAATGCTCCAGTC
>NW_015536723.1:0-8757 GCF_001515605.1 Sinocyclocheilus anshuiensis | reverse complement strand
ATTTCCAGCGATATCGTCGACTTGATTGCACAGATACTATTTAAACTTAACTAAGCTGGATGATGACATCACTGAATTCAATGATGAACTGCCTTTAACTGAAAATTGAGTCTTTACTATTGTCATTTTGCATTATTGACACACTATTTTCCTAATTAATGCTGTACAGTTGCTTTGACACAATCTGTATTGTTAAAAGCGATATATAAATAAAGATGACTTGACTTGACTTGACTTGATTGTGTGGGACCACTACCCAAGTCTAAGTCCAGCTATCAATACATTCTTACTATTATGTGTACAGCCACCCGTTATCCTGAGTCCATACCGTTGCGTTCCATCAACACTAAAGCAGTAGTAAAAGAACTCTTCAAGTTCTGTTCAAATCTGGGCTACCCAAAGTCATTTAGACAGACCAAGGGTCAAATTTCACATCTCATGTTTTTGAACAGATAGTACAAGAGTTAGGTGTGGAACATCAGAATCAAGCTCATATCACCCAGAGTCGCAGGATGCCCTTGAGCGATTTCATCAGACCCTAAAGTCAATGATGGATGCCTACTGTATAGAGAGTGGTCCTTACCACTCTCTATACAGTAGGCACACATCATTGACTTGACTTGGTAATCCCTCTGCCCTTGACTGGGCAGAGAGATTACCTTTGTTATTGTTTGCTGTAAGAGGAACTAAACAGGAATCCCTGGGTTTCAGTTCAGCTGAGCTTGTGTTCGGTCACGCAATGCGTGGGCCATTGAAACTACTAAGTGAGCAGTTTCTTACCAAAAACTCCCCACTTGTGTCTACAATTAAGTATGTGAGTTCTTTTCGTGAGAAGCTTCACAAGGCTTGGGATGTTGCTAAGGTCCATCTTGGTGGAGTCCAGTCAAAAATGAAAACACGTTATGACCAGAAAAGTGTTGTGTGCCGTTTTCAACCAGGTGACTCTGTGCTGGTACTACTTCCTGTTCCTCAGTCATGCAGGCGAAGTTCTCTGGTCCATATGTGATTGACAAAAGGCTGAGCGACACAAACTATGTTATCCGTACCCCTGATCGATGTCGCAAAAGCAGGATGTGTCACATAAATATGGTAAAGGCATATTTAGCATATTTATAAAGGCTAATGTATCAAGAGATGAGGCAAAGCCTGTTGTTCCTGTTAACCCAGTGTCAGTGGATGCTGTACTTAACTGCCCATATACCCCAGAAGCCGATGGCTTAGTGGACAGAAATGCTCAAATCTCTTGTGGCAGATTGCCAAATTCTGCTTTCTTATCCAATTTGAAGTTGTACCTCTCTACTTTACCTGACGATCAGCATGGTAGTATTGTTAAGCTGATCAGGAAGTATCCGGCACTGTTCCATGATGTTCTGTCCCAAACCACTGTCTTAAGTCATGACATAGATGTTGGTAAATGTCCACCCATTAAGCAGCATCTATAAACGGCATCTGTAAACCCACACAAACGGCAACTAAAGAAAAATGACATTGATTACTTGTTGCAACATGGATTTGCTGTACCCAGTCAAAGTCCATGGAATTCTCCTTGCCTTCTTGTTCCCAAGTCAGATAACTCCTTGCGATTTTGTACTGACTACCGTAAAGTGAACAATGTGACAAAACCTGATTCCTTTCCCCTCCCTAGAATGGAAGACTGTGTAGACAGGGTAGGTTATTCACGTTATGTCACCAAGTTAGACCTCTTAAAAGGTTACTGGCAGATACCCTTAACACCCCATGCCAGCGAGATCTCTGCATTCGTTACCCCTGACAACTTCCTTAATTATACTGTTATGGCCTTCGGAATGTGAAATGCTCCTGCCACCTTTCAGCGATTAATGCAGATGGTCTTGTCAGGAGTACAGAACTGTGAAGTTTACCTAGATGACATTGTAATCTATTCAATGACATGGGAAAATCATATAAGAACCCTGGAATCAGTTAAAGAGTTTGAATGAGGCTTCTTTAATGCTAAACCTTGCTAAGTGTGAATTTGCTAGGGCAGTTGTCACACACCTTGGAAAATTAGTTGGGCAGGGCCAGGTAAGGCCAGTTGAAGCCAAAGTTTCTGCCGTTATTGAGTTTCCCTTCCCCATGAAGAAACGTGAGTTACGCCGTTTTCTTGGGATGGCTGGGTACTACCGAGGGTTTTGCAAAAAAAATTTGCTTCAGTAGTTTTCCCTCTAACAGACCTTTTGAGTACAGAATGTAAGTTTGTGTGGAGCCCTGAGTGTAAATCTGCTTTTCAGGCAGCCAAGGATCTTTTGTGTAATGCTCCAGTCTGCCCCTAAGTTCACCCCCCCTTCAAGCTACAGGTAGATGCTAGTGCTCATGGAGCTGGTGCAGTGCTCCTACAGGAGGATAGCTTTGGCATTGAACACCCAATATGCTATTTTTCTAATAAGTTCTCAAGATGCCAGAAACACTATAGTACCATCGAGAAAGAGGCCCTTGCATTATTGCTGGCTCTGCAGCATTTTGAGGTCTACCTAGGCTATGGCAGTAGTAGTCCAATAGTGGTTTATACAGATCAAAACCCTTTGGTCTTTCTTTCACGTATGTCAAATTCCAACCAGCGGTTAATGATGTAGCGTCTGGACCAATCAAACACACAATACAGGCTCTGTGTAGAATGTACAGTAAGAAAGTTATTTCCCTTAACCAGGAAATTAACGTTCTTAGAATTAACAGACGGTTGACCCTGAGAGGTCAAGTAAATACTTACAGCGGATCTAAATATTTATAATTAATTATAACTAGTTATGATTAATTATTCATATTTCCCCTTGAGCTGATTCGCTACAATGAGGTGGTCCCTCATTGTTCAAGAGTTCAATCTGGACATACGGTATAAAAAGGGGGTAGAAAATGTAGCTGATGCACTGTCTCGAGCTCATGGTAATGCAGACTAAAGTGTGAATCAAGTGTAAGGTGACCTGATTTGTTGACGAGATAGGAACTGGTGGATAAAGCTGAGGTGGAAAGCCAGGAAGTTGAGAGAGTCTTTCCTCCTGCCCCAGCATGTGATTGTTGAGCCTGTGTGTTGGTTGACTGTTGTGAGTTCCTAAAGCCTCGAGTTTGTGTTACTAAGCACTTCTTTTGTTAACCGATCTAACCTGTTTATAATTTGATTCTGTTGAACAAAACAAAAAAATTTCCTCATTTCATCCTTGAATCGGCAATCTGTCCTTCGGAATCAAAATTAATTTCAAACACAAATTTGATAAGAACAGAGTGGAAATTATTAGCAACACCAACATAACAGCAAAGGTATTGTTTTCTGTTAGTTTAAGCACAAACTAAGAATAGTAAAAACAAACTTTAATGTGGCAATAATTAAGACCAAACTGAACATGGTGTGTGTTTATGGTGCATGTCGGCAATGTTGTCTCGGCGGGGTGTTAGCAACACCAACATAACAGCAAAGGTATTGTTTTCTGTTAGTTTAAGCACAAACTAAGAATAGTAAAAACAAACTTTAATGTGGCAATAATTAAGACCAATCTGAACATGGTGTGTATTTAAGGTGCATGTCGGCAATGTTGTCTCGGCTGGGGCGGGGCGGGGCGTGGTGGAGGTGGGGCTTAGGTAGACGATATTATCGGATATCGCAATATTTTTATAGGTGATTATCGATAAGATATTTTTGACATATCACCCAGCCCTACCCCCAGAGTTGCGTCCTCTCCCCACTGCTCTTCTCTCTCTACACCAATGACTGCACCTCTTAAGACCCCACTGTCAAGCTCCATGAGCAAGATGATTGTGGACTTCAGGAGAAACCCCCCTGCACTCCCCCCACTCACCATCATGGACAGCACTGTAAACTGTAACGACAGTGGAGACATTCAGGTTCCTGGGCACCACTATCTCTCAGGACCTGAAGTGGGACAATCACATTGAGTCCATTGTTAAAATGGCCCAGCAGAGGCTGTACTTCCTTCGCCAGCTGAGGAAGTTCACCCTGCCACAGGAGTTGCTGAAACAGTTCTACTCCGCCATCATTGAATCCGTCCTCTGTGCTTCAATAACTGTCTGGTTCAGCTCAGCTACCAAATATGAACTCAGAAGACTACAGAGGACCCCCTCACATCCAGCACCCTCCCTCTTTGAACCGTTGCCATCTGGTCGACGTTACAGAGCACTGAGCACCAGAACTGCCAGGCATAGGAACAGTTTCTTCCCTCAGGCAATCCATCTCATGAACACTTAGATGGACACACATAACTATTATACATTATTTATTTAACACACATACTTATTTCGTTTTGTGAGGAGAACTGTTGAGGAAAAATAATAGAACCCAATTTTAAGTTCATCATGGTGAAGCTGGACATTCTGGCAGTGATTGTAAGAATTAAATGCACGTTGATGTCATATAATAATGTCTTGAATAGAATATCCCTATTTTTTTCCCGCCTTTCTGGTAGCCTACTAGTTCGGAGATCTCTTTTGGCCCTTTTTTAACAAAATAAAAATAACTGCTTTATTTATTTAGAAGCAGGGTAATTTAAATTTCATTTTTGTATTGTAATTTTAATAATTTTTATTTTATTAATCAAAATACATCACCCTCAATATAATATTCAGTGTTGGGCTGCCGAAACTCCGAATGTGTGCATGTTGAGGGTTGAGCTGAGAAGCCTACTAATGTCTTCATCCATTTGCAACAAAACTTTATAGTTTTGTTGCAAATTAATTAAGAATTTATAGTGCTATATCTCAGCTTAATTAAACATAATTATATTGTATACACGGTTTAAAAATCTGTAAAAACATTGCACTGAAATGTGCGCTAAAGGAATTTGCGTATTTTAATTATACCTGTCATGTGTCACGTTCGCTACTGTGAGGGAGCGCAGAGCGAGGAACGAGGAGACGTGGAGTACATCAACAAGGAGTCTTTATTAATCCAACAAGTGAACCAAGTGAACCAGGAAAACACACGTAGCAGGAGAGGTTGACATATACAATACCGAACGCCGAACTAAGAACAGGGAACACTTTTTATACACATGACATGACGAGGGGATGACGAGACACACCTGGGATCAATAGAACTAAATGGCCTCAGATATCAAAGATACATGAGCTCCCTGTAAACATTTTCTCCTTCACTGACACCTGTAATGATCTCGGTGTCAGACTGAAGCACCAGAAACACCAGATCAAGAGCTCTCCTCCAGGCTTCAGACTTCACAGTTACGTTATCATATACACCAGCTCCATCTGCATCCCGCGATATGGCTTCTCCATCTTTATAAAGTCTCATCTGATGTGCAATAGCCGTCCAAGCCTCTGCTTTAGACCCCACCGACCTGCTGTTCATCATCAAAGTGGAGACATAATCCATCCAGGCTTCGGCCATCAGCTCCAGCACCACACTCTCCTGTGGGTTTTCCATGTCTGTCTGTTTAGATTGATGAAGCTGCTGGATGCAAAGGAGTTCGGTGGTTCCTGCGCCATGCAGCAACTTCCCATCTGCAAGAGCTTGGTGCAACCGATGAGCGCAGCTCCAAAACTGATCCTCCAAGCTTTGCAGTTTAGCAGATACAGAGCTGCTTATGACCGCCGTGACCAGAGACGTGCTTGCAGTCACAATGCTGACCGCGACGAAATCCTTTTTTCTACTGAAATCTCTCTGTTGACTGACTGTAACTCCCTGTCCCACGCAGTTCTCGTCAATCTGTGTGACGTACGAAATCAGAAGAGCGCCTGTGCATGTGCTGAAGTCCTTCAAAACACTGCTTTTAACACCTTCAATAACCAGGACGTTTGTACCAAGAACTCGATCTTTGAGTTTCACACCAGCCATGCTGCTCACAAGCACAACATCTATGCTGAATTCATGCAGTTTTCTTAATGCATCCTCAATCAAAAGCTCTTCCAGACTCACGCCAGACATGTTAGCGCGATCCGTGATGTGCATGACATTCCCAGGCTTGTTAAAACCCACGTGGCGATACTTCTTGCACAAATCGCCATTCACCAAAGCGATATTTAATGCCTGACCCTGAAGGCGTCGAACCACAGAGGCCTGTTCGACTGTGAGCAACGTGACAAAGCCATGAAACTCCTCAGACAGGCCTGGAATGAGGCACGTGACCAGTTTTTGAATATCCAAAGATCTGTTTTGTGCATTTTCTGTGTTTTTGGATTGCAACTTGCGTTCTTTTAAAACTAAATGCATGGAGGAGTCGCATCGGTGGCTGATGGCTTGATGGTTTGCAGTCCTTTAGTTTCTGGCGAGAAACTTCTTCCACACTTAGAGCCGATTGTTTGCATACCTCCAAACACACCTCCAGTCCTTTCCTCATGGCTGTTTTGATATCCAACACAGTTATTCCTCTGTTTAGACACTCTAATGCAACTCTACTCCAGACTCCAGCCAGAAACACCAGCGCGGCCGTCCTGGAGTGGAAGAGCTTCTGCTGGGCCTGTACCGTCTGCAGCAGCAGCTGTCCGACTGAGCCGTCCAGCTCGATACACTCAAGCAGATGTGAACAGGAGCAAACCAACATCGCATCGCCGGCATCTTCATCCTGGAACAACTTGGGTCGTTTGTTGGGACCCAGAAAGCCATGTGTGGTGGCAGCTATGGTCTCTAACTGCTGGAGTCCGATGTGGCGGCGCTGAGCGACAGTGGCACTTCCACACATCTATGAATAAGGAATAAGGAGATGCTGGTTAGTTAATATTTACAAATGTTATTTAGCTGTGTGTTCTGATAGGATTGCACTGCAAGCAAATTTGTATAAATACAAATAATAAAATGCAATTAGCCATATAAAAACAACATTTTAATTATTAGAATTGAAATAAAATACATTTTTAATATGTAAACAAAAAATACTCAGGGTTTTTTCACCAAGATATGTAGTGCTTAATTTCTTTTTTGTATTAATTCACACATTTTTGGGAGATTTTTGTAATGCTTTATTAGACTTAATAATTTGTACATTATTAATTTACATGTATTTTTATTTTCTAGAATATATTTTTATTATATATTAATTAATATATTTATATATTCATATTTAAAATTTTCAATTTTTCCATTTATTGCACAAAATGGTGTAAATATTCAGTATAGCACACATATTGTACTATTAATTTAATTAATTATCATTAATTATTTATTATTTAGATGTGTGTTGAAATAAGGTTGTTGGCAGAAGGAAAAACAAGGCTAAATGCAATAAATAATAAAATGCATAAATATGCATATTTACATATTTAGCTTAGCGAAATAAATATACAATTTTTAAAAGGAATCAGAAAATGTCTGCAATATCTTCCAATCAAACTCAACAGTATTTTCCCAAATTCATCTGCTACTTGGATTAAAAGTTTCTTTTGAACATTGTGTTGTGTGATGAATTATTGGCTGCCAAGAGCATGAAATCTTCAAAAATTACATTTTCTATTGTAATTTTGGTATTGTTTTGAGTCTCTACTAGATGTTCAATGTAAACCATATTAAGAAAAACAGATTTCTGATGGTTTTAAGATACTGTACAGTGAAATACTGTACTACATCTGACACTGAGAAAATGTATAGTCAAGTTGCATTTATATTACACTTCATACAATTTAGATTTTTTCTCTAATAAACGAAAAATAATAAAATAAACAGGTAATGGACAGGAAAATAACAGTTTTAATGTTGCAAACATTTATCAACATTTCAGCTGTAAAATGTTATTATTAAGCTCAATTCATTTTTTTTCAAGTTTTTGTGTTCATCTGTCAGTGTCAGTACAGTAAGATAAATAGTCTAATATTTGTCTTCTTAGCCCTTATTTAATATTTAATCAAATGGATGATGTGGATCCTGCACACACTTTTCACATAGATTATTGCATTTAGATTAAATGCATAAACTATGCATAAATTAAGCTGTCAAAAGCATCAAATGCTGCTATATTAGATAAAATGAGTAAACCGACTTAAGAATATTTCTGTGTGACATAATGGTCGACCATTATGTCACACAGAAAAAAGGGGTCAAAGGGGTCATATGATGCTGCTAAAAAGAACATTATTTTGTGTATTTGGTGTAATGAAATGGGTTTAAGGTGTTTAAGGTTCAAAAAACACATTATTTTCCACATACTGTACATTATTGTTTCTCCTCTATGCCCCGCCTTTCTGAAACGCTTTTCGTTCTGAAAAAGCGAGGTGTGCTGTGATTGGCCAGCTATCCAGTGCGTTGTGATTGGCCGAATACCTCAAGCGTGTGACGGAAATGTTACGCCCCTACCATATTGTGATGCCCTGTCCGGCCGGAGCGATGATTCAAAAACATGAAAACCCATTATAAACGAGGCATTCGTTGCATCCAGTGGGGACATAATTATGGATTATAATGACTTATACTGTCTTTTTACACGTTGCGTTGCATCGCGCCGCGTAAACATAAAACCATATCTGCATTTGTGATCGGAGAAATGACAAACAACAAGCCCTACTCTACACTGCTCAAAAAACTCGCTTTAAATATATAAAATATAAAAACTCTTTAAATATAAAAAACGCACATCTGAATATTTGGGTTGAAGTGTTCTGGAACAGTGTTGTAAATACAACTTAATCACTGATTTCTAGTCGTGTCCATTTTTCGAAGCTTTCACAACGAAACACAGTGTCAACCACATGGACTCCGCTTCGTCCACGGTGATAGCCGATCCGGCGATCCAGTGAACACACACACCGTGAACACATACCCGGAGCAGTAGGCAGCCATTTATGCTGCGG
>NW_015536722.1:972-1934 GCF_001515605.1 Sinocyclocheilus anshuiensis | reverse complement strand
CGGCGGATCTCCTCCAAATTCGGGGAATCCCTTCAGCTCGAGGAGTCCTCTCGAACGCCATCATCCGCTCGTCGGTAGCCTCCCGAGATCGCTAGATCGGTCGGCGCCGGACCGCGAATTTAACCACCCGTAACTCCCGAACCCCGGGGACTATCCACGCGGGGGTGGTCTCATTCGAAAGAGGGCCTCGAGACGTACACTCGATTCGCGCTCGAGAGGGTTCCCCCGAATTTGGCGCGGATTCGCCAAGCTGTTACGTTGATATGGCCGTTCAAAGTTTCAATGGTTTTCCATTGACTTAAGCTTTAAAGCGTTTCATCCAGGTCGCCAGTAGCAAACAATGGAGCGCGCTCTGCTGAACAAACTAAGTAATTACACCATTTCAAGCATTTTATCTGCGTCATATGTTCTGTAAACAAAAATTGAATATCGGCGGCGTAAAGGCGGCATATTCACCGATACCGATATATCGGTGACAGGCTCATATCGGCCGATAATGATTTGAGACTTTAGTCTTTGCAACTTTACAGATCTTCTTTATGCACCAAGAGCTTGTAACACTCCAAAGAGATACGTATCGTATCGTGGCATCTGTATCGTGATACATATCGTATCGTGACTTTGCTGGTGATACACAGCCCTAGTCCCCTCACTGCTTACCGGGGTGACGGGATACATAGCAGACTGTCATCACTCAATGGCTGGGTTTCTAAGTGGTGCCCGCAGAATAACATAGGTTTCATAGACAATTGGACCAGTTTTTGGGGCAGGCCTGACCTGTTGAAGAGAGATGGTCTTCTAATCTCTCTCTAATCCGCTCTTCTCTCTAGAAATATGGCACATAGTCCTAGAGTTTGTACTTGTCTAACTGGGGCCCAGGTCAGGAAGCAGACAGACTGGTTAAACCGACCATCTGCTAGCCGCTTCATGTCACAGAAATCAGTTAATTCTCAGCACATAGA
>NW_015536722.1:382-843 GCF_001515605.1 Sinocyclocheilus anshuiensis | reverse complement strand
GTCCAAACCAATTTAAGAGTAACAATTTAATTGATGTTCAACAAATAAAAAATGTATATAATACAGAGAAACAAATTATAAAGCTTGGTAGGGATGCACTGATACTGGTATCGGTCCGATACTGGTCTCCTGTACTCGTACTCGTACTCGTTAAAATGCCCCGATACCAAAGGCCGATACCACACAGCATGTGATAAGCGCCATATTCAAACAAAGAAACACCGACAACAGAACAACAGACAGCAGAAAGGAGTTAAGTCTACTATGTCTACTACGAAGTATATGTATGCAATGAATATAATGTTAAACATTCAGTATTAACGCCTGTATAGCTGATGTGCGCGAGCTGATAAACAAAGCATGCAAAGTGGATTGAGCGCGCGGCGGCGCAGATGCGCGAGCTTGTTGAGTGAATATACCTTTCTCACAGACATCACTGGAAAGTTTGTAGTTCGGTCGGA
>NW_015536722.1:0-248 GCF_001515605.1 Sinocyclocheilus anshuiensis | reverse complement strand
GCATTTCTGTTGTGTGATCTTTGATGTTCACTCACTTAGCACACGCATCATTTGGATTAAAACTAAATCGTAAAAATAAGACCATTTATAGGGGCATTCACTATAAACATAATTTATTTTCAACCTTAGGTATACACAACTTTCAGGCGAAAGTGAATCTAGCAGCCTGTGTGAAATGCGCTGGGCTGTACTTTTCTGCATCCGTACAAATACCTGCACGCGTTGCGCGTGTTTTGCTTGCTTGAGTG
>NW_015536721.1:9054-12664 GCF_001515605.1 Sinocyclocheilus anshuiensis | reverse complement strand
CACCAAATTATTTTTTTAGGTGCCACAGAATAAGCATGTTTTATTATTATTTTTTTTTTTATTTATTTTTTTTACATTTTAACATTTCAATCATACTGTCATGTGTTTATGTCTCATCTTTTCTTGACTTTATCAGCATTTTAATCCATTTTGTAGATGTTCAGCATCATTACTCCAGTCTTCAGTGTCACATGATCCTTCAGAAATCATTCTAATATGCTGATTTACTGATTATCAATATTTAAAACAGTTGAGTACATTTTTTTTTCAGGATTCTTTGATGAATAGAAAGATCCAAAGATCAGCATTTATCTGAAATAAAAAGCTTTTGTAACATTATACACTATTCCATTCAGTATAATTTTTATACATTTTTTGGGAAAGAAATTATAGAAATTAATAATTTTATTTAGCAAGGATGCTTCAAATTGATCAAAAGTGATGATAAAGGCATTTATAATGTTACAAAAGATTTCTATTTCAGATAAATAGTGTTCATATCGATATCGGAATTATATCGTATCGACCGAAATTAAGAAATATATCGAGATATAAATTTTGGCCATATCGTCTAGCCGTAACTGCAACATGCCATGCTTAAGCTATGTTGCATAAGCTTCAAGAGTATTGGTAAGGATTGTTTACTAAACTAATGCGGGTTATCAGATAGAGGGCATGTATGTCAGCGAACGCTAATATCATGGGAGGCACAACCTGTATAAACATGACTTGAATTATTGAGCTATATGTCGTGTTATGGATGCTAAGCTTAGGCTAGGCAGAATCTGTGATATCTAAACCTGTCATTGCTTGCTCTACGGCTGCAGTACGCAGTGTTTGCTACAACTGGCAACTAGGCTGCAATCTAGTGGATTCTGCATCTTAATTTCAGGTTGCTTTAAAAAGGGGCTTGCTGCTCTTCTTGGCTGCTATTAAGAAGAGCACCTCTTCGCTGCTACACTCCTCCGGTAAGGGGCTTGCTGCTCTTCTGAGCTGATTATAAAGAAGAGCACCCCTTCACTGCCACTGTCTTCCCGAAGGAGCAAGCTGCTCTTTCTACCTGCTCATAGCAGAAGAGCACCCCTTCGCCGCCACTCTCCTTCCGTAAGGCATTCAGTTATTGCTATCAGCATTTTGGTTGGGGGGTTCAGCATATGGTTGTTTTGGGGGGTATTCTGCTCTCCCTGCTCCTAGCCATGCTGGATGGGCAGGGAGTGTTTGCCCAGAACAGAACCATTCCCCAACCTAAAATGTATGCTAATCGTAAGTTATATTGACGATAGTGGTCCTGACAGAAATGGAGCGTAGCGATAGTTCTGGCAGGCCATGTTAGTCAAGCTTGCATCAGCTGACATTCAGCTAATTCACGTCTACCTATAGGATCACGACACCAATCATAATTCCCTTCATAAGGTCCCTTCAGTCATTATTCAGCAGCTATCGCTTCGCTCAGGAACTAATCACCCACCTCCATCCCCAGCTCCTCCTCTCGTCCAGGACTTGGCAGTAAATATATCATTGAGTCAGACCACTGAATCATGTTGTTAAAATAATCACGTAGAACATTAATGGTATCTGCTACATTTATCATTGATGTTGGTTCTGTTCTGTTACCCTAGGGGGGGTATTCTGCTCTCCCTGCTCCTATCAATGCTAGGCTGTGTGGATGGGCAGGGAGTGTTTGCCCAGAATGGAACCATTCCCCCGACCTAAAATGTTTGCTAATCGTAAGTTATATTGACGATAGTGGTCCTGACAGAATGAGATCACGTGGCGATAATATCAAACAGGTTTGAAAATATCGTAGCATCTGTGATAGCTCGAGACAGGTTCGGATCACGCAGCTTCGGCGACCGCAAGGAGCAACGATTTGGTCACGATCCAGGGGTTTTGTCGCAGACTGTGGAAATCTTTTGCGACAGCAAAATCCAGCAAGAAAAATCCTTTAATGTGAGCCCGGCTTAACCGGCATGCATCTCGTGGTAATCGGTTCTGCGCAGATTTTGCTCATCTCAAACAAGCCTAATGTTTTGTAGTGTGAGCACCTCGTTAGCGTTGTGTTGTGTATGCACGCAGCTATGACAAGACGACGACAGATGAGAAGAAATCATTGTGTAGTGTGAGCAACACACTGCGATTCGGCTAGTCTTTCAATTCATGTATTGTGAGCTTGCCATTAGAAAAGTGTCCGAGTTACGTCCGACTTGCTCTGATGTCATGCCGACGTAGTGATGGGCAAATGAAGCCTCTTGAAGCACTGAGGCTTTCCTCTGACTGTTTCGGGAAAAGATTCAAGCTTCGAGATTGTCGAAAACAGCACCATCTGGTGGTTAGTAAAAAATAAAGCAGCCAAAAGCCTGTGAAAGACGCTCAGTAGGATGAAGCATCCACCACACATTCCATAGATCGATTCAAGTTATGTGCACAAATAAAAGCCTAACAGTGTGTGTGTGTGTGTTTGTTTTTGTTGAATTTCTGTCTCTGATAAATTTACCCATTAAACTGTGCAATTTAATACCAGTACGATTATCAATATGATGTAATACTAATAGAAAAATAACATACACATATGAATTGCATATGACAAATATTTAATTTTCCTGAAATAATTTGTATTCTTCATATTACCTGTATGACTGGGTATCTAAAATGTAACTGAATAAGTCCGAATTAAAACTTATTGGTAAAGTAAGATCTGGGAGATTGAACATTTCTTTACATTACGCGAAGAAAACAAAAATAAAGACTTTATTCAACAATTCATCTCCTCTGTGTCTCTCCGCATCACTGTAGCACCATTTTGGAGAATATCCACTGAACGCAAGCAGCGTACGCTCTTCTGTGTCAGCCGCGCCACAGGGATGCTCTGTTTTCATTCAAATCAAAGTGTAAATACACGTAGAAAACGTATCCTTGTGTCGCAGCTGACACAGAAGAGTGTACGCTGCTTGCGTTCAGTGGATATTCTCCAAAATGACGCTACGGTGATGCGGAGAGGCACAGAGGAGAAGAATTGTTGAATGAAGTCGTTATTTTTGTTTTCTTCTCGTACAAAAAGTATTCTTGTCGCTTCATAAAATTCAGATTGAACCACTGATGGCAGATGGACTATTCTGACGATGTTTTTCATACTTTTCTGGACCTTGACAGTGTAATTTACTTCGCAGTCAATGTGACAGTCACAAGCCTCCCGGTTTTCATCCAAAATATCTTAAATTGTGTTCCGAAGACAAACAAAGCTTTTACGGGTTTGGAACGACATGGGGGTAAACATTTTTTGTTTGTTTTTTGGCACACGTCCGCATGACAGAGCAAGTAGGACATAACTCGGACACTTTTCTAACCGGCATGCATCTCACGGTGATCACAGGTGATTGGGGCTCTTTCCAGTTCATTTTTTTATGCCCTTCACTTGCAAACTTCCCTATAGAATCTGCTATGGAGTTGGTTTATTGTTTACATGTTTCCCCTTATGAATTTGTTTGGTGCCGCATTCTATATGTATATAGATATGCTTGGGCTGTTATAAATGGAAAAAAAAAATCATTTATATATATTATAGAGTTGTTTAGGGCAGTGTTTCCCAACCGGGGTGCCGTCTGTCGAGAGC
>NW_015536721.1:5963-9013 GCF_001515605.1 Sinocyclocheilus anshuiensis | reverse complement strand
TTCAAATATTGTGACAAAATTAATTTTGTAGGGTGCCACAAGTTTGTTAAAATTTCCAAAGGGTGCCGCAACTAAAAAAAGGTTGGGAAACACTGGTTTAGGGTGGGGATAAATTAAACGTCATAGTCGTGTTGCATTGTGGTCTACAGAGCTGCCTGAAGTGTGCATATGAAACAGACTCGCTCCCTCGGTCAAAATCGAGGGGTCGAGGGTATGTCCGTGTAAACTTCCCTTGTCCACTTGATGAAGCGGAACACACTTCAAAATGGCGGCGGGGATTCACCCGAGGGTAAGTGCTTAGAGGTCCCCTGAAATGATTAGAAACACGCAGCGTTACTCTGTGTTGACTTCATGGAAAGCATATTTACACTGTTTGAATCGTTCCCTGTCCCCTATAGTGCTCTGTGTCATTCACTGTACAGAAAATACTAATTCTGTGGACAAGTGACCGATTTCAGCCGCGGCTTCAGCGTCTATTAGGGGAGGAGATGAGCAAATATGTTCACGTCTGATATTCATTTTGGCATTTATCTCTATATCTCTATCTCTATAATTATATAATTATGACAATATTTTTGGTGAGTTTATAATGTAATACATTTCTCATAATGTAATACATGTTATTATGAGCTCAATATTTTATTACATTTAGAGAAAATGATTACATTATGAACATTTTATTACAATAATAATGTAATACATTATGTGCAGCTTTTACATTATGTGCAGTTATTACATTATGAGTTGCTACAACTTTTTTTGCGAAGGCATTAATCAACTGCTGAAATCTAAGCTCATTCGCGAGGGTCTGCGTTCGTCACGTAGTCAATTTATGGACTATGCTTTGTTGTCTGTTGGCTCTTTATTCACTGTGGGTGTCGCAGAGGAGGATTGCGACAACGCGTCCATGCCAGTAATGGTGGCTGCGAAGTTTAGTCAACCACAAGCTCTGGGACATTAGAGTATACTGATCACTATTCCGGTGATTAAACCTGCTTCTGAGATGGCGGCCGCACCAGACCATGCTCACGTAATGGCGGCGACAGTGGAGACCAGTCGCAAAATGGCGGTCAAGTCAATTCACAGTTGATCTTCCTGAGTCAAGACAAGTCACAGTTGATCGTCCAGAGTCACGTCACGTCGCAGCCGATCGTCCAGAGTCCCGTCACGTTGCAGCTGATTGTCCAGAGTCCCGTCACGTCGCAGCCGATCGTCCAGAGTCCCGTCACGTCGCAGCCGATCGTCCAGAGTCCCGTAACGTCGCAGCCGATCCTCTAGAGTCATGACACAGCTGATCCTCCAGAGTCTTGTGACTACCTGTCTGTTGCACCCAGATCTTCAAGGTCAGCTCTTCAGTATCCCAGACTGGCATCCAGTGTAGAGGATCCACCGCTGGTGTCATTAGGCGCAGCTGGTATCCCTAACACTCACTCTAGCCCTCCTGTTCCTGAACTGATTACCCTGTCTGTAGTGCTTCCCATAATGGGGATCGCTTTATGGGGTGTTTGGGCTGCATACATCACCACAGAACCCCTCGAGGCGGCATCCACTATGATTTCTCCAGAGGTGGCTGCTGATGCTGCAGAAACTACCAAGGTAGTGGTGCTCGCTGCTGTGTCCCCAGAGGCAATGGCGCCCACTGCAGTTTCTCCAGAGGTGGCGGCGCATGCTGCAGAACCTCCCGAGATGGCGGCGCTCGCTTCAGCTCCTTGTGTGGTGGTGGCGCCCAGCAATGCACTTTCAGCTTGTCATGTTGCAGTCGAAGAGACCATTACTGAACTCCGTATCTACCCTGTCAAGGAGAATGTTAATGAATTCTCCATTTCCTGATGCTTCTGTCACGACCCCAAGCGCTTTCTCTGAATTTTCTGCGTCTGTTGTTACTGCTGTAGAACCTCCAGAGATGGCGGTATCCGCTGCAGAACCTCCAGAGGTGTCAGTGGTATCCACTTATCAGCTCTCTACCTGTCCTGTTACGGTCAAGGAAACCATCGGTGAACTCTCTGCCTGCTCTGTCACGGCTATGGAGGCCGTCTGTGAACTCTCTGCCTGTCCTGTCACGGCTATGGAGGCCATCTGTGAACTCTTGCCCTGTTCCAAACTGGCTAAGGAGGCCAAGTGTGAACTATCGTCCTGTTTCAACCCAGCCGCAGAGGCTGTTTGTAAACTCTTGTCCTGTCCTGAACCGACCTCGGAGGTCATCTATGAACCTGTGTCTTGTCTCGATGCGGTCATAGGGGCTATAAATGAACCTTTTCTCTGCTCTATTAGCCCTGTTATGACCCCGGAGACCACAAATGAACTTCGTGTATGCCCTAGTCGCCTTGTCACGCCCAAAGAGGTCACCCATGAACCCTTAACCCTGCCTGTCACGAGCCCAGGGACCACTTGTGAACTATCTGTCTGTCCTACCTATGAGTCTAATTGTGAACTGTCAACTTGTCCAGTGTCTCAGCGTGTGTTTGATTTTCCTATCTGTCCAGAACCAGTCAATAATGCCGAGTTAGAGTTGTCAGTCTTACCAGTTTCAATTAGTGATTCCACATATGAACTGCCTGCTTTTTCAATGTCCCCAAATATGCCTAATTATGACTCGTCTGTATTGTCAGTTTCAGTCAGTGAGCCAAACTATGAACTATCTGCCTGTTCAGTTTCCCCGGATATGTCTGAGTTTGAACTGTCTGTCACAGCCCGAAAATCCGCCTTTTAACTTTTAATCATGCCTGTCTTGAACCCAGAAACTAAAAAAACACTCCATGTCTGCCCTGTTAACCCCGTCACTGCCATAGTGAACACTCTATAACGGAGCTGATCAGCGACAGCTGTAGCTCATCAGCTGGCCTATTTAATGGCCTTGCTTCTTACACTGTGTTGTCTAGTGTTGTCAAAAGACCCGGTATTTCGGTACCAAGTCGGTACTAAAAAAATGGAAACGTTACGGTACCAGGTTTTCTTAAGTACCGGTTCTTGATGGCTATCAGAAAGCTATCCTCTTCCAGTGTTGCCAAGTCCGCGGTTTTCCCGCGGAATTGGGCTGCTTTAACACTGTT
>NW_015536721.1:3219-5485 GCF_001515605.1 Sinocyclocheilus anshuiensis | reverse complement strand
TTTTAATACTACAGTTTGCATCTATTTGATATACACTTAATATTTGTAATCTTATCTAAATTTCTTATAAAAGCTGAGGGGTTTGTTATTTACTGAAAAGTTATATTTTAGCTGGTGTCAATGATCTTATGTTGCATTTGGTCAGACTCAGCCCATTGCTTTACTGAAGTATATTATATTTTCCTTTTACAGCTGCAGACTGAGGAAGATCCTGAAACACACCAGCAAACCCTAAAACAGACAACAGTTTACAGATGTTTTTCAGCGGCAGCAGAACTATGACTAAACTTTTGGGTGAAACTTGTTTACTTTTTTCATACTTTTATTACTTGTGGGAAAACTTGAAACACTTGTAAATAAGTATAAAAAATGGCATTGGTTTTGTACATTTAATTTTTGTTTAACGTTATTAATAAAAATGTTGTTCAATTAGCATGTTTTTGTGTTTTGCTTTGGTACCGAAATTGGTACCGAGAACCGTGGATTTTCACTGGCATTGGTACCGAATACTGAAATTTTGGTACCGTGACAACACTAGTGTTGTCAGATCACTGGTGTTTTTGTGGTGTCTTGTCCTGGAAACGCTCTAGCTCTTTTTGGCCTTGTTCCTCACTCCTGCTCTGGGCTGTGTTTCCCAAAAGCATTTTAAGCCTAAGTTGATCGTAGATCCATTGGTGGCAATGGGTCTACGATGTACTTATGCTTACGATGCTTTTGGGAAACGCAACCCTGGACTGTTCGCTGTCGTTACGGTTGGATTTCTGCTTGGTTCCGGTCCTGGATTGTCCGTGCCCATTGCAGTCACTGCACTACCAGTGGACTATTTCTCTTGCAGCCGAGATCTTGATCTCTGTCTGTTGCTCTCTGCTTCCTCTAATAAACTGTTATTTGCTGAACTCACATCTGAATCCTCTGTTATTTCCCACACTAATAGCACATGATTGGATTATTCATTTATATGTGTTTAGATGTGTACCAAAATACATTATAAATACATTATAAATACATTTTGTATATATTCATTACACATTAATCTTATATTTGAAATAAGTGTATTTTCCATGTATGATGAGTATATTTAAAAGTGTATGAAACATGGTTTCAATTACACTACTATATACAAATAAAAACAAGTGGTAACTAAATACAATTTTTCTAATACAGAGAAAGTATGTTAAAGGCACATTTTAGTTCATATTTATGGTGTCCCAAAATAGCACAGTTGAGTACACTTAGATGTTTAAAATTATCTTAAGAAGGACTAAAGAATATTTTTAGTATATTAAGTACAAAATTAGTGCACGAAAATATAGCACTTTAAAGTATATTATGGAAGTCTACTAAGTGCACTTAAATAAGTGTATTTTACTGCACTTTTTTTTTTCACCTGGGTTATTCGACATGTACTCCTTATTCAAAGACAAGTAGGGCTCTCCAGTGGCGCCTGCAGGTGTACGGCTGTACTCACTGTGCGTACCATGAGCGCTCAGACAGACCTGAGATTTGCCCCGCAAACATTTCAGCAGTTATTATAGACCTGTGTGCAGGGGCGCAGATGGGATTTTTTAACTGGGGGGGATCAAGCTGTCAGTAGTAGGAATGTAACGATTCACTCAACTCACGATTTGATTCGATTCACGATTTTGATTTCACGATTTGATTTGATTCACAATTTTTTTTTACAAAATGAGATTTAAGACAAATTATAAATTAAATGTGTCCTTTTATTATTGCTTGGACAAAATACTGTACGTTTCTTTGTGAAATTTAAATATAACACTATAATAATATACTAATATAGAACTTGTAAACTATTGCTCTTTTGTTGGTTTTGATTGCTTCTATTGTCCTCATTTATTAGTCGCTTTGGATAAAAGCGTTTGCTAAATAACAAAATTTAAATATAATGTAAATGTAAATAACAAAACTAAATTTAAATTTTAAAACAAGCCCCAAATCAAATAATAAGTAACACAAATAAAATAAAATTAATCTATTCATATAAACAAACTAAGGCTTTGTCTGTGCTCTTTCCATTTAAACTGAGAGGCAACCACTGCATTTTAATCATGAGAATCGTCACATATTTAAATCAATTTTCAACCGGCTCGCGGTTAATTGTTACATCCCTAGTCAGCAGTCCAATTTTTTAAGTCCAGAAAAATCACCAGCTCTGTCATAGACGATAGTATACGATCACTATGGTTACCGCTACAGGCACAATTGAGGCAGCTACCAGCTCCTCATAGGACCCTGGGGTCAGGTG
>NW_015536721.1:2366-3174 GCF_001515605.1 Sinocyclocheilus anshuiensis | reverse complement strand
TAAAAAATATCTGCATGAAACAGAAACAGCAGATGAGCTGAATGAGACGCAGATTCACTCTCTGCCAGCAGGTGGCGCTTAAAGCGTTTCCTTTGTTTCCGCTGTAAACAAAGCAGCGCTGCACAGCCTGCACTTATGAACAATAATATGCATTATACAGAGGCAAGAGGAAAAGAAAAAATACCATCGAAAGATGTAAGAAGTTCCCCTCATTCATATACATTCATATAAACTCCTACCCCTAATTGAAACGCGATTTGTTTAGGATCTCAACCGATTTTAATCGTCACATATTTAAATCAATTTTCAACCGGCTCGCGGTTAATTGTTACATCCCTAGTCAGCAGTCCAATTTTTTAAGTCCAGAAAAATCACCAGCTCTGTCATAGACGATAGTATACGATCACTATGGTTACCGCTACAGGCACAATTGAGGCAGCTACCAGCTCCTCATAGGACCCCAGGTTCAGGAGTCCTAGCACATACACACACAGAGAACGTAAACTTCGTGGCAGCACCATCTACAGAACAGCGGACCAAAACTGAAAGTGAGCGGCGACTTCTCCTCATGTTTGTTTTTCCCCTTTTTTTTGAAAGTTTTTGTTTCCTGGTTTTTTCCCCCCCCCGCAGCGATGGAAATTGCCGCTCGCGTCGCCGCCCTAGCTCGCCTCGATCTCCCCTTCTACGAGTACGCCCGGGAGTTCTGCAAGCTCGCGGAGGTGACGGCGTTAGAAGACGCCGTCCTCAATCAGCTGTTCTGGCTCGGGGCCAACTACCATCGCCCCGTGGACCTCCCAGACACCACTGG
>NW_015536721.1:0-1217 GCF_001515605.1 Sinocyclocheilus anshuiensis | reverse complement strand
CTGTTCCATGTTCCATGTTTTGTGTGTGTCCTGCTCCCCATGTGCCTTCCCATGCCCTTATTTGGTTAGTTCCTCCCCCCTGTCCTGATTAGTTCATCTGTCCCAGGAGTTTCCCTTCATGTTTCATTTGCTCCCAGGTGTGTCTCGTCATCCCCTCCTCCTGTGTGTATAAAAAGTGTTCCCAGTCCCAAGTTCTCTGTCCTTCTCCAGCATCTCCTCGTTCCTCGTGTGTGTGCATCGTGACACAATGTTGATATTTGAAAGCACCAAAACAAACACACCCATACCCAGGGCTTAATTTGTGCCGGAACAAGTCGGATCCGGCACCTCCGAATTTGTCTGAAATCTGATCCGGCACCTCATTGGACAGATCCCCTCCTCAAGCGCCAATGAAAGACATTTGTGTTGACCTATAGAGTGCATATATTTCATGAAAAAAACTTCTATTATGAGCAGGCTTGCCTAGCATCTACATTTGAAACATATAATCAAGCTTAAATGGCAATTTACAATAGTACACAACTATCAAGATTCTTTAATCCAATTCCAAACAAAAATGAAAGAATTTGGCTTTGTATATAATATTAGTATTCTTACATATAGTCATAGTCAGGGCTTAATTTGTGCCGGAACAAGCCGGATCCTGATCCGGCACCTCCGAATTTGTCCGAAATCTGATCCGGCACCTCATTTGACAGATCCCCTCCTCGCGCCATTGAAAGAAGTTTGTGTTGACCTATAGCATGCATATATTTCATGAAAAAACTTCTATTATGAGCAGTCTTGCCTAACATCTACATCTGAAACAACAAACTTGAGCGTGCAAAGAGATGCGACGTGGCTGCTCTCACAAACCCGAATGCACGGATCCAATACTGATACACGTGTTTTCTTTCTCAGATGTTTACATTTAGTTAAGACAAAACCGACTGTGATTACGAGGATAATCGCCAGGATGGCCATTTTGACGTCATTTTTTGTGTGTATTTGGCTGCGCAACAAGCTCCGAAAAATAACTCAATTTGGTACTCACGAGGCGGCGCGATATGCGTGCTATGGATGTGACTGTGAGTGCATAGGAAACCCCCTTTGGAGCACGCTAGTATCGAATGGCTTAAACTTAAAAAGATGTGCAAATGATTAGGGCTGTAGCGGTGAGGGAATTTCCCTTGCGGCAATTTTGAGTGGCTCAATAGCGCGGTATGCGGTATTACCGC
>NW_015536720.1:2513-2656 GCF_001515605.1 Sinocyclocheilus anshuiensis | reverse complement strand
CGTGACAGGACGGGCAGAGAGTTCACAAACGGCCTCCATAGCCGTCACAGGACAGGCAGAGAGTTTGCGGACGGCCTCCATAGCCGTGACAGGACAGGCAGAGAGTTCACAGACGGCCTCCATAGCCGTGACAGGACAGGCAG
>NW_015536720.1:1263-2171 GCF_001515605.1 Sinocyclocheilus anshuiensis | reverse complement strand
CCGTGCCAGGACAGGCAGGGAGTTCACAGACAGCCTCCATAGCTGTGACAGGACAGACAGTGAGTTCACAGACAGCCTCCATAGCTGTGACAGGACAGACAGAGAGTTCACAAACGGCCTCCATAGCCATGACAGGATGGGCAGAGAGTTTACAGACGGCCTCCTTGGCCGGAACAGAACAGGAAGAGAGTTCACAAGTGAATTCTACTGACACCTCTGGAGGTTCTGCAGCGGATGCCGCCACCTCTGGAGGTTCTACAGCAATACCAGTAGGAAACAGGGAGAGTTCATGAACATTCTCCTTAATAGGACAGGTACAGAGTTCAGCAACGGTCCCTTTGACCGTGACAGGACAGACTGAAAGTGTATTGCTGGGCGCCACCACCATACCAGGAGCCAAAGCGAGCGCCACTTCCTCGGAGGGTTCTGCAGCCTCAGCCGCCACCTCTAGAGGACCTGGAGCGAGCATCGCCATCTCTGGATGTTCTGTGGTAGTGTATGCAGCCCAAACACAACAAAAAGCGATTTCCATCATGGGAATCAGTTCAGGGGAATCAGTTCAGAAACAGGAGGGCTAGAGTGAGTGGGTTTGGGGATACCAGCTGCGTGTGCAGACACCAGCGGTGCATCCATCACACTGGATACCAGACTGGGATACCGAAGGCCTGACCTTGATAATCTGGGTGTAACGGACAGGACGTGACATGACTCTGGATGATCAGCTGTGATGCGACGTGACTCTGGATGATCAGCTGTGATGTGACGTTACTCTGGATGAATAGCTGAGACGTGACATGACTCTGGACGAACAGCTGAGACGTGACATGACTCTGGAAGATCAGCCGATATGTGATGAGATTCTGGGAGATCAGCTGTGACGTGACGTGACTCTGGACGAACTGCTGAGA
>NW_015536720.1:0-1117 GCF_001515605.1 Sinocyclocheilus anshuiensis | reverse complement strand
GAAGATCAGCTGTGACTAGACTTGACTCAGGAAGATCAGCTGTGATTTGACTTGACTCAAGAAGATCAGCTGTGACTAGACTTGACTCAGGAAGATCAGCTGTGATTTGACTTGACTCAAGAAGATCAGCTGTGACTAGACTTGACTCAGGAAGATCAGCTGTGATTTGACTTGACTCAAGAAGATCAGCTGTGACTAGACTTGACTCAGGAAGATCAGCTGTGATTTGACTTGACTCAAGAAGATCAGCTGCGACTAGACTTGACTCAGGAAGATCAGTTGTGACTTGACTTTCCTCATGACGATCAGCTGTGACTTGACTTGACTCATGGAGATCAGCTGTGACTAGACTTGACTCGGGAAGATCAGCTGTGAGTTGACTTGATTCAGGATTGGCAGCTGTGACATAACGGGGCACTGTTGTGTCCGCCATTTTGCGATCAGGCTCCTCTGAATAATGAGCAATGGCTAAATACTCTTGAATATAGCCTTCCAGCGATCGTGTGCCCTGTCTAAGGTCTAACAATATTCTTGCCGTATCCATACCTGGCCAATGTCCATCCGAGAAGCCGCTGGATCCTTGTAGGGCTGAGTATTCTGTTACGGGGCAAACAAGACGAGAGGCGTGCGGATCCATGTGGAAAGCTTTATTTTGAAACATAGTCAAAACAGGCAAGGGTCGGACAATGGCAAATAGGTATATAGAGGGCAAGACTGAAGAGTAAATTAGTGCAATGGATGATGGGATATGTAGTCCGGGATGACATTCAACAGTTTGTGTAGTGCGAGAGTCAATGTAATGGAAGGGTGACCTCTGGTGGTGATTGAAACGGAAGTCCGTGGACAGGATTCGTGACACAAGGTGAGTTCCAGACAAATCTGTTAAAACTATAACAAAGAAAAAATGAAACAGAGCAGCAGTGCAGTCACGTTGCTTGATGTTTGTTAGGCTTCAACTAAAACCATTAGAAACCCCTGGACGTGCAATCAAGCCTGCCGGACATTAAACAGAAAAGGTTACTCAAAAACTCTTGTTAAAAACCAAGCAATAAACTCTCATCATACATACCAAGAGAGCGTCTCAGGTTACTTATGTAACCATGGTTCCCTGAGTAGG
>NW_015536719.1:499-851 GCF_001515605.1 Sinocyclocheilus anshuiensis | reverse complement strand
ACGTTTGTTATATTTGACTGTAAGTGCCCCGCGAAGTGGACATTAATGGATATTCCTCCATGATTCTAGTTTGAAGGGAGCGTATATGTTCCATACAAAGGGCATTTAAGTGTGCGAGACGTGAATTTAAATTGTATTTATTTACAGAGGTATATTATGTCACACCTCTCTAGTAAGTTTCGTCTGTGTGTGAAGATGCTAATCTGTGAATGAATGTTCCGAAGTGAAGTAAACTTCAAGCTTCCCTTGCTGGCTACATCATGTGTCATTCACCAGTGAGAAATCTTTATAGTACAGTTAGTAAAAGTACTACAATACCAGGAAGGAAGATCGGGTTGTTGATGTTTGTCTG
>NW_015536719.1:0-123 GCF_001515605.1 Sinocyclocheilus anshuiensis | reverse complement strand
TCAGGAAACAGTGGTTGCAATTTACTTTTTAACTCTGTTCCTGAGCATTATAACCCCAATTTGCTATTGTGTGGTGTTCATTTTACTGAGGACAGCTTCCACAACACGAGTGAGTACAGTGCC
>NW_015536718.1:2608-2757 GCF_001515605.1 Sinocyclocheilus anshuiensis | reverse complement strand
AATAATAAAATAAGAACAAATAAAGAAATGACTAATGATAGCACACATAAAAAAATCACGATAGGCCTACAAATGAAATAGATTGCTTTTTAGTTTTTCAGGTAGGTCTAACATAACACACAGTAGGGCTATTAAGAGGTTTAAAAAAA
>NW_015536718.1:556-2552 GCF_001515605.1 Sinocyclocheilus anshuiensis | reverse complement strand
CAATACTGTACTACATCGATGTTTCCTGTCAGCTTGATTTTTGAGTGGACTTTGTTGTTCCGATGAGCATGAACGGTATATGAGTGGGCCGTGAGCGACTGAGTGGAGCACACACACGCATAGAGCGTCAGTCTATGGTCACAACACGTGAAAGTGAATCCTGAGCGGTGAACTCATTTTCGGCAGCCGAAATTTCGGTGCATCTTTAATTATTGGCGACATTAGAAGTGGATATTATATAATAGCTGCTTTTTTTGAACATTTTAGCAATTTAAAAATAGTAAAAAAATGATTTTTTACACGGCACCCCTGCTCTCGACTGACGGCACCTCGGTTAGGAAACACTGGTCTAACACATCAAAAACCTATAGCAACAGCCATAGTACTATAGACATTTGTAGTGAACTTTTGTTTGGTTTAATATATTCTAAATGTTTCTTTCTTGCTATCAATATTATCTGCTCTTTATTCCTCAAACAATGATGTACAGTATGTGATTGTGAAATCCTGCATCTGCGTGCGCAGTGTGACCTGATGCAGCCCCTGAAGCGAGACACAGGAAACAGAAACACTGCAAAATAATAATAATAACGCGACTAAACGAGACGAAATAACGTCGTCACGTAATAAAGGTTCGTTGACGACGATATTTAGTCATAATTTTCGTTGACGAAAGCAACACTAGTGGTGAGTAGATCAAATCTGTCAATATAAAAGCGACCTTATTTAGATCAGAGCTCTAAGAACAATTCTAAAGTTAAATGAACACAAGTGTTCACAACTCTACACTACATTTGAATAGTTAAACATAAAATTTGTATTTTAAACTGTTGTACTTCGTCAGTTAATAAAGAAAATACTAAGACAGTTCAGCTGCATAATTCATGCCCGAAATAAAGTCAAACTGGGGTGCGTCTCCCAAAATCATTGTTAACTAACTATGGTCGCAAGTTCCATTAAACTCTATTCCATTGTACAAGTTCCATTGTGAAGTTGTTTAATCATACTCTGCTCATAGCTTGAGAAATGTTGCAGTTGAATTCATCTAAGGTTGTGGCTGGAAGTCAGTTGTACTTCTTGTGATTCTGCTTATTAACAGGTTCATCACTAATGGTCAACCATCTCTTACAGCGGGGAAAATATTTATTTGATCCCCTGCTGATTTTGTAAGTGTGTACTCACACTAGGCATGGTTGCCTTGAACCGAGCCCGAGCGTGATTATCCCCCCTCCCCACTCCCCCGCTGGCCTGCACTCACACTTGCACTAAACTTTCCGGGCTGGAGCACGCTTACGTCATGTATGAGATAACGGAGGAAACCACTTTCGCTAATATTCTGCCGAATAATTAATAATAATTAATTTGCAGCTTTACTCGCAAACTACATTTCCTGTTCATCAATAAGGTAAGAACCAGACCCATTATAAACCTAAATATACTTGATTGAATTAAATTAATTGAAAAGTGTAGTGTAGTAGTAATAATAGAATATGTTTGCGGTTGTAATGATGACAGCAGCGCACACAAAATAGTATCTGTTCCGAGCTCCGATGCATTTAGCGCTCACACTGCATGCGTACCGCGCCCGAGCCCAACCGAACTGTGTCCTGGCCCACCTCTTCCAACCGGGCCAGGGCCGGCTAAATGAACCACGCCCGGTTCAAAATGCCTAGTGTGAGTACACCCTTAGTTTGCCAACTTACAAAAAAAGGAAGGTTTTGTAATTTTTATGGTAGGTTTATTTTAACAGATAGAGACAGAATACCAACCAAAAAAATCTAGAAAAAAAACACATTATATAAAGGTTAGAGATTGATTTGCATTTCAGTGAGTGAAATAAGTATTTGATCCCCAAGCAAAACATGACTTAGTACTTGGTGCAGAAACCCTTGTTGGCAAGCACAGAGGTAAGACGTTTTTTGTAGTTGGTCACCAGGTTTGCACACATCTCAGGAGGGATTTTGATCCACTCCTCTTTACAGATCCTCTCTAAATC
>NW_015536718.1:0-165 GCF_001515605.1 Sinocyclocheilus anshuiensis | reverse complement strand
CAAAGCATAATGTTTCCACCTCCATGCTTGACTGTAGGGATGGTGTTCTTGGGGTCATAGTCAGCATTTCTTTCCCTCCAAACACGGCGAGTCGAGTTAATGCCAAAGATCTAGCATAATGCTCAATTTTGGTCTCATCTGACCACAGCACTTTCTCCTAAGCCT
>NW_015536717.1:553-703 GCF_001515605.1 Sinocyclocheilus anshuiensis | reverse complement strand
AATCTGTAACCTATTACATTTCCAAAGTAACCTTCCCAACACAGTACGTTGCATACATTGTTTACATACTCTCCACTCTCCAAAATGGCACCAGGGTGACGCGGAGGAGACAAATTGTTGAATAAAGTCTTTTTTTTCCTTTTGCGCAGA
>NW_015536717.1:0-264 GCF_001515605.1 Sinocyclocheilus anshuiensis | reverse complement strand
GCCAAATGTATTAAACATCATAAACCCATCTTTTTAGGCAAGAACCAGACATGGGTGTCGGCTAAAAAAAAGTTTAATGGGACTAAATTTGTATTTAACATGATTACAATTTAATACAAACGTTAGAAATTGATAATTATATAATGTTTCCACGGTTATTCAAACAGCGAATACATTATATATAGAAAGTGACATTATCACTAACACTGATCTATCGTGCGTTTAAGCACTCTCAAAAAAACAAAACTATCGTTATAATCACTG
>NW_015536716.1:0-1942 GCF_001515605.1 Sinocyclocheilus anshuiensis | reverse complement strand
GGCTGCAGAAAAATATCTGGATGTTGAAGGGGTTTCAGTAGAACAGATAAATGATAAATTAAAGATGCAAATGGAAAGCTCGCAGGCACCATGTGGTGGATCCTAATGGTGCTAATAATCTTGCAGTGGAATGCAACGAGCTTAATTTCAAACGGTCAGGAATTTAAAAAAATTATTGCAGAACAGGATAATAAACCTCATGTAATTTGTATTCAGGAAACTTGGCTTAAGCCTCAGTTGGATTTTAAAGTACAGGGTTATAATAATGTGCGTAGGGATAGACTTTCTGGAGTAGGAGGGGGAGTGGCTACATTTGTAATGGAAGGAATACAATTTAGAACAGTTAAAATATGCAATAAATATGAAGTAGTTGAAATAGAGGTGTGGGCTGGAGATCAGAAATTAAGAATAATGAATTACTATAATCCATGTGAAAGATTAAGTAGAGACATTCTAGAGGAAATTAGGGGAGTGGATAATCATAGTCTGGTTTGGTGTGGAGATTTTAATGGGCATAGTACATTATGGGGAAGTGAAAAAAATGATTTTAATGCAAATGTCATAGAAGATGTGTTAGATGGAAGTGATTTGGTTTGTGTAAATGATGGAAGGGCAACAATAATTGATTTATCAAAAGGGAAATTGTCTGTCTTAGATTTAAGTATTGTCACTGGAAACCTGGCAAGGAGTTGTGTGTGGGATACATTGAATGAAAATCTAATAGGCAGTGATCATTTTCCAATAATTTGCTAAATAGGAATTGATTTGGATGTGAATGTAGAGGAAATTATGCCTAGATGGAAATTCAAATCAGCTGACTGGGACAAATTTAAGGAACGTAGTGAGATTTTGTTGACAGTAATTGAAGAATCTGTGGAGGAGATTGAAGAACTAAATAATAAAATAAGTAATAGTCTATGTAAAGCAGCTGAGGAAGCAATCGGTAAAGGTAAAATAAGTAGCAGGAAGAAGTCAGTCCCTTGGTGGACTGAGGAGCGTAGTAAAGCAATAACACTTCGTAATAAATCACTGAAAAAGGTTAGGAAAACTTATGTTTTTAATGATTTTATTGAATATAAGAGGAAACAAGCAATTGTTAGGAAAGTAAATAGAGATGCGAAAATAAATTATTGGAGGAAATATTGTGAAAGTATAGGTGAAGCAACTGAAATCAGTTTAGTGTGGGGTATGATTAAAAAGGTGAATGGGATACAAAGAAAGAATAATATTCCAGTCATTATGAGTGGAGTTTTGGATATTGAGAAAGCTGAAGTTTTAGCCAAAGCTTTTGTTAAAGTGCATAGTAATGATAATCTTCCAGAAAATATGAAAAGATATAGAGAGAGTTGTTTAAGAAATAATCCTGAATTATTATCTCATAGGGGAATGACAGGAAGTACGTTAGATAATGCGTTTTCCTTATATGAGCTAAAAAGGGCTATAATTGGGGCTAAGCTAACTTCCTATAATTGGGGCTAAGCTAACTTCTCCAGGAAAGGATGATGTGTGTTATGAAATGGTAAAGCACCTTTCAGATAAGTCGCTTTATATATTGTTACATCTTTTTAATAAAGTATGGGAAAAAGGGAGTTTACCGACTACATGGAAACATGGGATAATTATTCCTATTGCAAAACCAGGAAAGGATCATTCTGTGGCAAATAGATACATGCCTATTGCCTTAATGTCAAATCTCTGTAAAATCATGGAGAGAATGGTTATTTTTAGACTAAATCATGTGTTGGAAAGTAAACGATATTTTTCTCCTTTCCAGAGTGGGTTTAGGAAAGGTAGGAATACGATGGATGCGGTGTTATGTCTAGAATCTGACATAAGGAAGGCTGAAGTTAAGGAAATTTTAGTAGGGGTATTTTTTTAGACGTGGAAAAAGCATACGATATGATTTGGAAAGAGGGGCTTCTAATTAAATTGGATAATATGG
>NW_015536715.1:0-815 GCF_001515605.1 Sinocyclocheilus anshuiensis | reverse complement strand
GTAAACATACCTGGCAATAAAGCTCATTCTGATTCGGATTCTGATTTAATTAAATCAGTCGGTTTATTTACCTCTCATTTAGTCTTCTATAGAATAAGGGCATTCTACCTTGACTTTTACCTTATTTTAGTTATTTTACCATCACCATCTTCCCTCTTTGTATAGGATTACAGTAGTTGTAGCAACTGTTGTTTCCTTAATGAGTTATACAGGTTATTAGTAGCCTAATCCCTGTTTCCTCTCTACTTCTCCTCACTCCTCAGTGACAAGCCTAGTACATTGAAGTGCAGTTACTGTTCAACACAATGTAGGCCCCAGATAGAACTAGAAACACTTCCCATTGTTTCTTTTTATTTTTGACCTCGAGGTATTTGGTGTGTCCCTGCTAGCTTAGCTAACAGTCTAACCCTAGGTTTATGAGTCTATTGCAGCATCACCCACAAGTGACACCTGCTTAGCCATATTTCCTAGCAAAAACTAAATAGGTAAAATCCTCCTTCTTCCTTTTCCTTTTTGATTTCATCTTATTGTTTTATTTCAGTTTTGTTTTATGTGTTACCCTCGTAGTGACATTTGAGAAGAGCCATCAGTGTTTTGAGTAATAGTTTGATGACATGTAATTTCAATTTCAATTTCAATTTATTTATAAAGCACAACTAAACACAACTACCGTTGACCAGTGTGCCGTACAACGTGAGTAACCACAGACAAAATTAAAAACAAAGACAAGGTCACAAATAAAACTGCAAGACACAGGGTAGAGCAAATGAAAATCACGAATAATAAGCCAGATCAAATAAAAACGTTTTTAACCT
>NW_015536714.1:970-1187 GCF_001515605.1 Sinocyclocheilus anshuiensis | reverse complement strand
TTTTAAAATACAACAACGAGCACCACAAAACCATTTAAAGAGGCGTGTTCAGCGGTCTCCGTGACGGTATAGGAAACAGTCAACAAAGTAAAATGATCTCAAACGAGCTCTCTTCATTTTATCAAATGATCATAATCACATCCATTCATTTTACAATCCTGCTACTAGCATTTTATTCAGACTAAATCCCCTTTAAATCGGGTGAGAAAGCGGGGGG
>NW_015536714.1:0-132 GCF_001515605.1 Sinocyclocheilus anshuiensis | reverse complement strand
ACAATCTAATTTAGTTTAAAAACTGCTCATGTTGCATGTATGCAGCATCTTTGTTTGGATCAAGATTAAAGTGCAGTGGTTGCCTCAAATTTTAAAAGGAAAGAGCACAGACAAAGCCTTATTTTGTTTATA
>NW_015536713.1:100288-104428 GCF_001515605.1 Sinocyclocheilus anshuiensis | reverse complement strand
TCACTTTTCCGGTTGCCACGACGTAACTAGTTACGTTGCCAAAACTAAAGTTTGGTCATCAGATTACATCGCAGTTACGTAAGTGTCACAATTTTTTGTTAGCTCGGTATTTTGTTTGTGGTTTACAAATCGGTTTATGGCTTCAAAATTTAATTTGCACATATGTGGGCAGCACTGAAACACCCCTTTCATTTGATTGGCAAACCGCTCCTCTTCTGTCCTGCTTTAATTCACATGCTGATAGAGGATTGTTTATTATTTGTATATGTAATAATAACATTAATTATGATTTTGAAGTAGGCCCTACCGGTTTTTCTATGTGATAAATGCTACATCATGTTTTTGAGTGCTACTGCATGTATTGCAGAACTATTAAAGTGAGCAGGGATGGCAAACATCTTATGCTATGTCATGTTAGCTATAAGTATAGGTAGACCTGTGTCAAATGATTTAAGGACGCGACTAAGGCATAGATTCATTTCACAGTTTTGTGGTCAACATGTCGCAGACGATATATATCGCACACCCCTAATGTACGCACACTGTAACCCAGTATAAACTCGAAGTCAATGTCTTTAAAGTAACTCTGAATGAACTAGAATACAGCTGCCAAACTCTCCATCTTCTCACATTCGCTGTCTCTCTCTATCCTATGATTCAGCTCCGCCTCCCGTGGTGACATTGCATCCGCGCTGAACATTCTGATTGGTCAGAATCATCCGTGACTTAGAGACAGCCGAGCCTTTTGTACAGGTTTTAAATGATGTATTTCAACCAAAGCGTTCAAGTGAGCTTGAAAACCGTGTAGAACGTGTTATTACCTGCAGGCAAAACCCAACCGTGCTGGCCCCACTTCACATTCACAATTAAACACGATCTTTAAGGTGCATGTGAAAGACTGGAGATTGTGTTTATTGGTACAACTGCATTAAAATAAAGCAGACCCGGGCGTGTTTTCTGATTATTATATATTTTTTCCTACTGCAACGTAAAAAAAAAAAATTAAGAAAAAACAACCACTAGTATAGCTGCAAAAGCAAATTAAGTGTATGTACAGGCCTGAAGTGGCCATGGGAAGATTTGGGAGAATTCCCGGTAAGCAGCTCGACGAACATTGTTCAGGACACGGAAAGCACAAGTCTCTGTAGTTCATTTTCACTAAGAGACATAGAAATCTGTTCAAGCCGTGCTCGTACAGCCAAAATCCCTATTCGTAGTCAGGGTGTAATTTGAACAAGCTGGGTCCGGGTCAATCAGGGTATCTTCCGGTCATTCGTTTTTTAATTTAATATTGAAATCTGAAAAATGAAAAACGGCACATATTTCGTTTTTACGTTCAGGGATAGAAAACGAATAAACCTTAAACCGCATAAACACATTTCATTACACCAAATAATGTTCTTTTTAGCAGCATCATATGACCCCTTTAAATATTTGAATTAATGCCTAGCGTTTTTGTTTTTGTTCATGTTGCTATTTTTTTTTTTTAATAAATGAAAAGAATGAATGAGTTGCTTATATGCATTCCTCATGCTCTTCTGTTGAAATAGCCTTTAAATTAGTCTAGGCAAATGAAGACATAAATTAGGTTAGCTACTGCACGTCCGCCCTTAGAAAAATACATTTAAAAATAAAAAAATTACCAACTGATTACTAACACACAACTATCTGATCCATGACGTTACAGTAACGTCGCAGCTACTACCTGACAACGTCACACAGTTACTTTGTGGTGACGAAACCAGGAATTTAACTTTTCCGGTTGCCACGACGTAACTAGTTACGTTGCCAAAACGAAAGTTTGGTCATCAGATTACATCGCAGTTACGTAACAGTCACATATTTTTGTTAGCTGGGTATTTTGTTTGTGGTTTACAAATCAGTTTATGGCTTCAAAATTTAATTTGCGCATATGTGGGCGGCACTGAAACACCCCTTTCATTTGATTGGCAAACCGCTCCTCTTCTGTCCTGCTTTAATTCACATGCTGATAGAGGATTGTTTATTATTTGTATATGTAATAATAACATTAATTATGATTTTGAAGTAGGCCCTACCAGTTTTTCTATGTGATAAATGCTACGTCATGTTTTTGAGTGCTACTGCATGTATTGCAGAACTATTAAAGTGAGCAGGGATGGCAAACATCTTATGCTATGTCATGTTAGCTATAAGTATAGGTAGACCTGTGTCAAATGATTTAAGGACGCGACTAAGGCATAGATTCATTTCACAGTTTTGTGGTCAACATGTAGACAATAAATCACAGGAATGTGATATGTTGTGGTCACAAACCATAATACTGCCAAATGAACTATGAACATTGTTTCTTCGGTATTAAGCACAAGTGAGCTTGAAAACCGTGTAGAACGTGTTATTACCTGCAGGCAAAACCCAACCGTGCTGCCCCCACTTCACATTCACAATTAAACACGATCTTTAAGGTGCATGTGAAAGACTGGAGATTGTGTTTATTGGTACAACTGCATTAAAATAAAGCAGACCCGGGCGTGTTTTCTGATTATTATATATTTTTTCCTACTGCAACGTAAAAAAAAAAAATTAAGAAAAAACAACCACTAGTATAGCTGCAAAAGCAAATTAAGTGTATGTACAGGCCTGAAGTGGCCATGGGAAGATTTGGGAGAATTCCCGGTAAGCAGCTCGACAAACATTGTTCAGGACACGGAAAGCACTTAGAGTTCATTTTCACTAAGAGACATAGAAATCTGTTCAAGCCGTTCTTGTACAGCCAAAATCCCTATTCGTAGTCAGGGTATAATTTGAACAAGCTGGGTCCGGGTAAATCCGTGTATCATTCGATCATTCGTTTTTTGATTTAATATTGAAAGTAGAAAAATTAGAAAACGGCTCCTTTTTCGTTTTTTTCCAAAAAACGAAAAACGAGAATTCAGCTTAAGTTTACATTTTTCGTTCATGGGTGGAAAAATGAATAAACAGCTTGAATATTCGATTTCTCCTTGAGCATCTTTCTGGCGCATGCCACAAACATGAACCACAGGGAATACTTGTCTTTTAAAAGGCTTCATTTAGATTATTTGACGTTAAATGCATCATATAAGTCACTTTGGAATAAATCACAGTAGGCCTATGTATCATGATAAAAAAAAGCAACTTTACAGTCTGGAAATGCTTTTGGCTATAGCAAATTATTTCTTGGACCCCCTATGACTTTAAGAACTGCTGGTCTACACAGAAGAAAGACCTGTCTAGACTCTGCCCCGGTACGAGTTGTGTTGAGCTATTCATTAGTCTGTTTGATGAGAAAAATATGAAATTGATAAAATGGGTTATTAATCCGTACAACTGCAGCAGTGGAGGACTATTATTCTGCTGCATGATACTGCGGAAGAACTGATGAAGGCACGGTTTGATCTTCGGCTGACCAATCAGCAGAAAGGGGCGTTTAATTGCCGCCCACATGTAGAAATCGAATATTCAAGCAGTTTATTCATTTTTACACCCATGAACGAAAAATGAAAATTTAAACTGAATTCTCATTTTTTGGAAAAAAACAGAAAAGGAGCCGTTTTCTGATTTTTCTACTTTCAATATTAAATTAAAAAAAACATGATCGAATGATACACTGATTTACCCTGATTATACCCTGATTATTAATAGTTGCTGTTGGTTTCGTTTCGTTTTTCATTTATTTTGACATTTTCTTTCTTTCTCTAAATGCCTTTTAGTTAAATACAGTTCTTAATACAACATATTTTACCGTTTAAACATGTATACAATATTTATTACATTTAAAGGGGTCATATGATGTCACTAAAAATAACATTATTTTGTGTATTTGGTGTAATGAAGTGTGTTTATGCGATTTAAGGTTAAAAAAACATTTTCCACATACTGTACATTATTGTTTCTCCTCTATGCCCCGCCTTTCTGAAACGCGTCGATTTTTACAAAGCTCATGGTCTGAAAAGCAAGGTGTGCTCTGATTGGCCAGCTATCCAGTGCGTTGTGATTGGCCGGATACCTCAAGCGTGTGACGGAAATGTTACGCCCCTTACCATATTGTGATGATGCCCTGTCCGGCCGGAGCGACGAGATAAAAACATTAAAACCCATTATAAATGAGGCATTTGTTGCATCCAGTGGGGACATAATTAC
>NW_015536713.1:99674-99892 GCF_001515605.1 Sinocyclocheilus anshuiensis | reverse complement strand
TTTCTAGTCGTGTCCTCTTTTGGAAGACCAAACAAAGTAGTTTCGCTTTCACAACGAAACAGCGTCTCACACGGCAGGCTTGAGTGAGTGGCGGCTGGCGGACTTGAAAACGGCACAGCCGGCAGATTCGACGGCTGGCTTGTGGCAACTACATGTGACGACCCCGGGCTGGACTCCGCTTCGTCCACGGTGAAAGCCGATCCAGCGATCCACAGCGC
>NW_015536713.1:93785-98994 GCF_001515605.1 Sinocyclocheilus anshuiensis | reverse complement strand
GGCTCTGCACTGCTCTGAGGCGGGGCGAGCGGCACCGTATTTGACTGAGTGAGGAGGAAATAGCTCTTTTTGTGAGAATGTATGCATTTTTATTGAATGAACATCCAACACACAAACATTTGAAAACATGAACTTGTGGCGCTTGGGAGCCGGGCCGCTCACGCACTCTCCTCCTCTCTTCAGACCGTCAGGACGACAGCTTAGCCGCTGGCGGCGGGCGAGAGTCACGTCGCGGGCTCCTCCGCTGGCCGTGGCGTTTCCTCCCGGGACCCCACGCCTTCCTCCGGAAATCCGGCTCCTGGCGAGGAGCAGTAACGTTAGCCGTCACCGCTGCGGTCGCTGGCCTGGGGTTATCCCTCCGCTGGGAAGAGCCAGGTGCCGACGAGGATCTGGATCTCGCCGTCTGCTGCTGGAAAGCGCGCCTCGGCATCACGTGACTCATGGCTTTGGCGCGCTTTTGAGCCTCCGCAAAGCGCTCAGTAATGGACTCCCCAAAAAGGCCAAAAAGGCCGGAGGGAGTCACAGGAGCATTCAGCAGCACTTTACGGTCAGCATCCTTGAGGTTTCACCAAACCAAAGGTGCCTCTGAAGGACGACCATAAAACTCATGGCCTTACTCACAGCCTGGGCCACTCGCTTCGTTGCCGCGCGTAGATCCTTAATGGCCTCTGCCGTGAGGGCTCCGCCCTCCGCTGCCTGCAGGAGCTTCGCCTGAAAAACCTGCAGCACTGCCATGGCGTGCAGCGCGGAAGCCGCCTCGCCATCAGACGCATATTGGCAAGTGGCAAGGTGGGCGGTGGTCCTGCACGGCTTTGAGGGGAGGCTGATGTCTGAGCCTAGGGTGCTGCAGGATGGGAAAAAATGGCCTGTGTGGCAGAGTGGACGCGCGCTGATTGGGGCGCAGACCATGTTTTTACCAGCTGCTCATGTACGTCGGGGAAAAAGGGGACCGACGTCCTCGAGTCAGCTTTCCGGGTGGACCTGAAATACCAGGAGTCAAGCTTACTCCTGGCAGGCTCCTCTGGAGGACTCCAGGTAAGCTCCAACTCCTGGACAGCCCTTGACAGAACCCTCATGAGCTCCTCCTGGAGGTCTGGGGGCCCCATGCTGTCCGGCTGATCGGACTCCGATCCCGCTCAATCCTCCCTCTCCGAGGCCGAAATGGACATCGAGTCATCCCCCTCCTCCTGGCTAAAGGACACAAACTCCGCGATGTTGGAAGGTGGGCGGAAGCAGTCCTCGGGGAGTGAGACAGGGGAACAGGGCGATCGTTGGGGCTGGTGGAGCGACAAGACGACGCTCCCATCACCGGGAGGGCCCACCAGCGGCACGTTGGCGGCAGTGGGCCTCATCCCGAATAGGCCGCGAGCCACATCGCGGCGGGTCCGGAGAAATGTCCAGCGCCGCCTCGGTGTGGGCCAGGCCCAGGCAGGCGACGCAGGCCCAGGCAGGCGATGCGGATCGTGCTGATCCGGCGGCTCTATCGGTCCCGCGCAGATCTTGCAGATTGTTGCCATAGTGAATTCAACAGGTGAAGTAGAAGATTCTGACGTAATTGTCGCGTGCACCGCATTTTATACTGCCGCTCGAGCTCGTCAGTATTTGCATGCGATTTGCATACTTCGCGTCAATTGGCCAGTCATTTGGACTGGCGGGAGCCAATAGGACTTCAGGAAAGGTTGGAAGGGAAGGAGTTCCCATAACGGAGAAATATCTCTGTGATGTCTCGTGAAAGCTCGAGAGGGAACTACTCTCACCTGAAGAGAATGCTAAATATCTGCGCTCATTACAAGCACTGGGGTTTTGTGACTCTCCTGTCCCAGGAGCTGGGTTACACAAAAACTACCCAAACACAGAAAAATATTGCAATAAAATAACCATGATTTTTAGAGTATATGTGCATACTATAAATGCAACTGATGCAAGCTGGTAATCACTTAAGTGGGTCCACTAAATCGTTGCGCGAATGCTCCATTAACTCTCCATCCTCTGATCACTTGCCGGATCCGTCACCCCACTTTATTCCGGGACCTCGCAATTTACAAATTAAACACTGTTCGTAGCGTTATAAATGATAAAGACTAAATATCTAGGCTACTAAAAAAATAAAACACTGTTTTGATCCAAAACAGTGTTTTTTTTTTTTTTGGATGTACGTGGATGTATGTGTATGTAGGCCTACGTGTTTGGATGTATGGGGGCCTATCTAATAGATTACACCAGGGGTGTCCAACCCTGTTCCTGGAGATCTGCCTTCCTGCAAAGATCAGCTAAAACCCTGATCAAACACAACTGAACCAACTTATTAGGACCTGAAGGAACATTTGATCATTACAGACAGATGTGCTTGATCAGGGTTGGAACTGAACTCTGCAGGAAGGTAGATCTCCAGGAACAGGGTTGGGCACCCCTGGATCACACTATACTTGGTTCACCTGTGTCTCCCCCACGCTCTCTCTCACAGTAGGCTATAATCTTACCTTTCAGAAGCGCATGTCGGGCTTTAAAACTCATCAGACATCACCAGAAGCAAAAGTCATGTTGGTTTTATTCATTTTGACATTTATGGAAGTACATGAGGGTGTTTTGATATTGACGCTGCTTAGGTGGGGCACAGCGCGGGAGCGGCATTACTATGAAGCCAAGTTAATTTAGAGTTAGAATAACTAAGGGGTGATAACTTGATATGAGTGCAATGATTCCAAAGAATGCCCAAAAGATAAACTAAAATCTCTCCTTTTTGCCGCCCTGACTGTCCTGCTGCCCTGTCCTGCCTAGTTCACCTATAGGCACGCGCCGGCCCTTTACCTGATTGGACACACTTAGTGTTCGAACTTATAGGTTTAGAAAAAGAAAAGAAAAAGAAAAGCAGAGACATTTTAAAAGCTTTATATTTTCTAAAAAATGTATTTAGATGATTTAAATTAAAGTTAAATATTGTTAAAGTATAATTGCTTGGGCAATGTATTAACCCACTTAATCTCACAATAGTGACTGTAAAAAAAGGGTTTCATTTATAAAGCTCTAAAAACCTTACTGACTGATGTTTTAGTGCACTTCCTGCAAATATGGAAAAAAAATAAAGGGTCTCAATGAAATTGGAAGGAATTACTTCCTTCCATTTTGGTACACATTATCTTCAAGGTGTCTAGTATTAATATATGAATACACATTCAGTTTTGTTGAGTGTGGTCATTGAATGAGTAAACATGTTGATGGTCACAATAGTGACCGTGGGATAACAGTGAACTTAAGTTTACAATATAAATCCAATTGCAGTTGCTAGTGAAAATTACACTAAAAATGTTGCAATGACAAAATATTGCACTAAATTAAATTCAAACATTACACAAATTTTATAATTTGTAATACTGGTAGCACTAATATAAAAATTTGATGTTATAATTTTACAAAAAAAAAAGGAAAAATTTGGAATGGGTTGGTTGAATTTTTTTTTTTTTTTTTTTTTTAAATCTGTGTTCCTATCAATGTTGCATAAGGTTAATTTAAATTATTTTTTTTTTATGCATAACCCTAGAATGTGATCAAATACTTTAAAATAGCTGGGCTAAGATACATAATTATGACTGCAGAAATATGTTAATTCAGTACTCACCTTCTCCCACCAGTCACCATTGTGACCGACCTTAAAACAATTCACACTTTCAAAAAAAAAAAATAAAAAAAATAAAATAAAAAGGATTACTCCAAAGGGTTACTAATGACACATCATTTGGATATTTTCATGTCTGGGAAAAATTTGGGATTAAACGGGTTAAGAATATAATAAGTAGCAAAAGCCAGGCAATTCTCTAAAACACTATGAACAAGACATACAGCAGAGTACCAAAGTCTATTTTAAAGCTGCTAATTGGTAGGAATTAAATGTAATTTTAAATAGTTACTTCAAATGTTAGTTTTTATTAATAAAATGACATGGGTATGATCAAGTACATATACCCACCCCCCACCCCCCCATGCATAAGGTTAATTTAAATTATTTTTTTTTTATGCATAACCCTAGAATGTGATCAAATACTTTAAAATAGCTGGGCTAAGATACATAATTATGACTGCAGAAATATGTTAATTCAGTACTCACCTTCTCCCACCAGTCACCATTGTGACCGACCTTAAAACAATTCACACTTTCAAAAAAAAAAAATAAAAAAAATAAAATAAAAAGGATTACTCCAAAGGGTTACTAATGACACATCATTTGGATATTTTCATGTCTGGGAAAAATTTGGGATTAAACGGGTTAAGAATATAATAAGTAGCAAAAGCCAGGCAATTCTCTAAAACGCTATGAACAAGACACAGCAGAGTACCACTATGGTTGGCAAAGTCCATTTTAAAGCTGCAAATTGTGATGAATTAAATCTAAATGACAAGTAAAAATTATTTTTTTTTTTTTTAAAGGACATAGTTAGGGATGATCAAGTACATATATCCCCCCCCATACCAATTTTAACCTTTACTGTTATTTTGCTGGAATTTTAAGTTGGCCTTTCTGGAAGAAATGTATAGTTGCTACTCACTGACAATTTTTGGCAATAACCACTCTAAATTACTACAACACAAGAGCATGTAGGCTCAGTTTGGAGTCCTGCTTTCAAAGCGTCAAAAAAAAAACTCAAAGGTTAAGAACAGGCACCTTGAGTGGGTTTCTTATAAGGATCTCAAGTCACACAACAAATCGAAACTCAAATATCAAATGTTTGGAATTCTGCTTAAACACTTGTCAGACGAGGAACAAAAAGAGGTAACAGAAGGACTGATTGAATAAAAGCGGTTTTATTTAAGTCATGTATCCTGTAACCAGTACTGAAATCATGGACTGGGACACGGAGACATGTAGGTGGTCTCAAAAGCATTACCTGAAAGAGGAACAGAAAATGAGCTGGAGTGTGTTCAAGGGGGAATTCAGCCAGAGCAAAGCATGATCAGGATAAAAGCATACTTGGCTCATAGTAGTCATAAACACTGATGACCGCTGGCTTGAGATTTTTCACTGTAAGAATCGGTTTCAGCAGCAGACTATAAGTCATGGGGACGCCTTTGGGAACCTGCAAGACAGAATGGAGGAACAGCAGTACACACACAGCACACAAGAATATGGCAGCTAGAGATTATACCCAGTGTACAGTCTCACCTCTTTCAGATACACTAGGACATGATCATCTCCAGCATCAACCCGCTCCACTAG
>NW_015536713.1:80829-93726 GCF_001515605.1 Sinocyclocheilus anshuiensis | reverse complement strand
TTTAAAAAAAAAAAAAAAAAAAAACCTACGAACCAGCGACATATCTGCCGTGAAGCCTGACAGGATCTTAATGTCCACTAGAACCATGTTAGTGCTAGATTTTGGGCCATCATATCTGAATGAAGGTGGGGAAATGAGGTTTAATCAACAAGAACGAGAAAGCAGCATACCTTTTTTTTAAGAGTCAAACATCAGCTTGTTTCAAAACAAAGACAAAAGTTATTCTTACTTCACCGTGAAGTTCAACATGAGATTGATTCCAAGTGGTTTACAGTCTCCAGTCACCTTTACTTCGATGCTCAGTGTCCTGGCTACTTTAATGGGTGTTGGGATGTTGTAGAAACACGCAACCTGCATTATGTGCACAAAGCCAAGTATACACTGAGTATTAAGACATGCACAACAGAAACCGAAATGGAGGGGGTGAAGGTACAGACCTGCACAGACACACAGGTGGATCCTGTTGCTCTAACACTATATTCGCCTGGAAAGTTATTTAGCAGCTTCTCCTGATACAGCAGCCTGTTGTTCGGATTCACGTCAAAGCTATAAAAGTCTCCTACTATGGAGGACTGTACGGTAACAGTGCTGGAACCAGCCAAGCTGAACACTTGAGTGGCGTACACTGACAGAGCCTGAAGAGCCACCACAGTGTCCTAAAAACAAGCACCAGATTAAAAACGGCACTCATAAATGACGGCACTCATGTTTGGTGGTCAGTCACCTGGGTGGAAGAAAAACCTCCATAGGGATTCTGCTGGGCCACCAGCCAGTTGACTATGCGGTTAGCATAGCCCAGAATAGCAGTCGTGAGAGGCTGTACAGAGAGAACTGCCAGCAGCACATATGAGCTGATCTCCACCGTCAGAGTGTCACCAGATGAAGTCTGAGACCAGTGGAGCTTAGTGCCTTGGGACGAGACGGGGAGAGAAAGTTGATGCCAAAAGAACAAAACCTCAAACAAAAGACTGGTAAATATCACCTTCAGAAATTGCACGGTTTTTCAAGGTTGTTAAAAGCTGTGATCGAGAGCTGGTTTCTCCAGCCAGACTGAAGGTGTAAGCGAGCAGTGCGGTGGCGTAAGTGTTTCCCAGGTTCCCAACAACAGGCCTTAAGAATGACAGAGCATTGGTAATGACAGGATCCTGAAAAAGGATAAAAAAAAATAAATTAAAATCAGAAAACTGCCAGAAGAGGAAGATCTACAAGGAACTCCTATGATTACTGGTGATGTTTTTACCGTGACAGGGACACCTAGTTCAAGCAGTGATGCAGTGATGTAGGCAGTCATGGTCACGTTATCATCAACTCCACCCTAAAACACACCAGCATATGGATTAAAAACACTGACAAAGTCCATATTGTACGGTCCATTTGATAACATGCATACCTTCATGTCGTTGTGGTACAAAGTCCCCCGTTGCATGAAACAGCCATTTGAACCTTGCTGGCTTATTAACCAGTCCTTCGCACTCTGAAGGACATTTGGATCGATGAATACAAAGCGTATCGCTAGACCAAAAGACCTCAGGACAAAGGCGGTCAACCTGGCCATGGAAGTTTGAAGTCAAACTGAACTTACAAACCGTTGGTGACAAAAAGGATACTTAAAGAACAGTGTGAAACTCACCATGCGTTCGATTCATCGTAACCAAATGTGCTGTATGAACCGTCGCTGTGCCTGTAGTTCAGTTGTCCTTGGTATCCTGTTCAGGTCAAAAACACATGTGGGGACCTTATTAAAGTATGACAGATACAATGGGAAGTACAGACTGAATGTCCTTAGGATTTAAGTCTCCCTAGCACGCAAAACGTATCTGCTCATCTATACCTCTTTGAAGGTAGCCTGTAGCGGTCGGTCGAATAGCTGCTGTGAGTTGCCCTGTGGCTTCCAGGTAAAGCAGGATGTAAATATTGGGAGCAAGAACAATCATATTCTGTTCTCCACAGCCATATGGCATCTGTAATAACCCATCCAGATTCTTCAGGGCACGACCCATTATGTCTCCTACAAGAGGGAAAACAAAACCTATATCAGAATGTTATTCTGCCAAACATCACGTGTCAGTTTCTGCTCAATTAAATGCTTTGCCAAGGACTGAAACGGAGCATCTGGCTGATCCCAGAACCACATTTGTTGGAAACGTCAGAGTCACGTCTTCAGAAAGAATGTTTCCTGCAGACCGAACAGAAAGGATAAGCATTGAGAACCAGGCTAATATTTGGCAGTACAAGAAGAATGTTTTTGGTAATCACTGAGTGCAAAACAAACCCTTTGGACACAGTAACCAACTGTGGGTGTTTGTCCTTTCAACTCCTTCAGGCTATAAAAGCAATAAAACGGTAAACGGTAAAGCAGCGTGAGCTACATGAACAAGCTCCAGAAAGCTGGTTAACACTTACCAGAACAAGTAGACTTCGAGTGACTACATCAATGCGTCCCCTCATTGGCAGAACCACAACTTCAGTGCCACATAGAGTCCGGGATGGTTCAGCTGAAGCACTGACGGTCACATTAACAGGTCCTGCAGTGACAGACAGGAAGTGAGCAACACCTCACACTCTTATATACTCCAAATTTAGAAACTTATGAGCCAAAACTGACCAAGAACAGAAGCTGAGAGAACCCATTTGAAGGTTTTTCTCCCATTGGCACAGAGACAGGACGAATATGGTTCATTAAATGGTCTAAGAGTGAAGGCCGAGGATGTAGCTGGAGTTACTTTAACCTGCCAATGAACACCAGTGCACATGGAGCGAAGACATGGGACCTATAGAGAACCATTATATAAAGAAACCATGACAGACCATGATGCATTTGGACAGATGGTTGAAGACTGTGGTCTTCAGCTCAAAAGACTCTCCACGGATGATGGAGTAAGGCAGGGAGAGCTCCAGGAAGAAGGGCTGGAAGACAGTCAGCTGAACAGGAGGAGCCAAGCCAAAACCTTTGGAGGACAGGCAGAACGCCTCGGTCTCCCATGTGGTAATGGTGTCAGGAACCTTGAGAGAAACTCGTGTGGATCCAGGGTCTCTGAAGAGAGGACACCACAAAACAGAAATAAGAGGGGACAGGAGAGGTAAATTCTCAACTACTGATATAACACAGGAGATACTTCACTAACCCCACTTGAGTGAGTTGCCAGATCCATGTTTCTGGAAAGTAAGTCCTGATGGTCATGTCAAAAGAGGAACTGTCTCCACTTTCTGCTACAGCAGCACGAGCCACTTCAGGTTTTAGAAAGGCTACAGGATGACCAAAATACATACATTAAACAGAGACAAAGCTAATAATACGAAGCCTGCAACAACCAATTGAGGGTTATCGATTTATCAAGATTAGATAAATCAGGTTTGTGAACCCTCCTAAGAAGACGTCTCTTTGTGCATTTAACAATTGAAAGCTCAAAATAATCCATGTAGCTCCAAATGGCACATCTACTAGGATCTTGCATTTAGATGCACTTTAAATCTCGAAACACAAAAACCCCAAAAATGCCAAAAATGCAGGCATTAGTTGTGCCTGTTAGTCTTGTAGTCAAGACCACCTAAACAGAGCCCAAGACCAGAGTGTATTTAGAATTCTTTGAGACCTTCCAAAAAAAAAAAAAAAAAAAGGTCTTAAGACCAGTTTTGAGTACTACAACATTAGTGCATGTATATACAATGTATGTTATTTTCAAAGATCTTTGTCTTACCATAATCATGAGCTTCAAGCCCAAGTCAGATTCGGAACATGCAGATGACCAAGCTGATCGATCTGCACCAACCAAGCATGACTTGACAGAACGTATCAGGGCTGCATTTCCTGAAAACCTTCTTACCACTACGTCGTTCTTAAGTTATATCTTCAGCCGATCCTGGTCATTAATCTGCATTTCCCGAAATTTTCTTAGTTAAGTGAGTTGAATTACTGAAATAAATGAACTTTTCCACGACATTCTAATTTATGGAGATGCACCTGTATACCTTCTGTAAAGTCATACTTTCGTAAGGTTGGTCTGGACCACTCTTAGCTATACCTTATCACTGTTGACAGTTCTTTACAACTCAGTGTTCAATTAAACTGCAATTCTTAATTAAAATAAAAGAAATTAAAAAAAATAAAAAAAAAAATTAAAAAAAACTCGAGGAGCTACCCTCTCAGTCCAGAAATTCAGCTGCTGGCGGCTCTCCTCTTTCTTTTTTCTCCGCCATAGTAGCTGTTGATTATATGTTTCCCGTGTTGCACTTTTGAGTAGCTCATCTAATAACATAAATTAGCGATTTACACCAATAGGTGGTAATCAACTCTGCTGGGCAATCAACTCTGGTTGTGGAATAAATGAGCACTCTTACCTGCATGTTTTTCTGGCGGACTTGTGTAGGCCCAATGTGTTTTTTCTCTCTCTCTCTTATGTTAAAAGCAGTTAAATTAAGCAGTGTCTCGCGTAGATTTTTTTCCTTGTATTTTATGTGGTGACCACTGGGAAGTGCTCTGGGCATATTTTTCTTTCTTGATTTTCTTCCCTGACGTGATGCATGTTCCAAAGGGAAAGTAAACGTTTCACGCAAGTTCATTGCATTCTAACATGAAAGAGTTCCGTGTCTTTATTTAAAATCAACACTTTTATGAAGAACACCACTTTCTCACATAAGGCACTGAAGCAAACCCTACATATAGTGAATAATCAACTCTCGAGGCATCAATATCAACCAATTCAGCACCACCGCCATGGACAGCACCTGGTAACATCGCACGTCAGGAGGTATATCTTAAGCAGCCTCCTAAGGTATAGTTCGGGGAACCCGCCTAGAATAGGTATACCTTTAGTGAAGACATACCTTTAGAGTCTCTGTAGCGTGCTAAGAGACAGCGTTATCGGGAAAAGCAGCACAGAGCGGTAAAAGGTCACACGTGATGCTGCCAGTGTGAAAGCACAGTAGTGCATTTAGGCACCATGCACACCACGCTATTGCGTGGGGCCCCAAGGAACGCAATTTCCAATGAACGAGAATATGAACATGATTTCTGAGGTGGCCCCAGGGACCCCTTTCCCCCAAAACGCTAAACATGCCCCTGTGAAAGCACAGTGGGCACATGCTGCTTAAGCTCTGCTTGAGCATCCAGTGTTAAACAGAAGACGTAGTGCATCTATGTTTGTAGTCTTTTCACCACCAGTTACAAGCAGAGAACAGAGGATACTGTACTACTAAAATGAAAACGCATCATTTAACCCCTTTAACATTCAGTAACAAACAGCCCTAGATAGACTGTTACAGAGCAAACAAAACAAAATCATTAAACCTTTGGACATACCATAGAAGTTGCGGTAGTAATTCAGGCCTCTATACGTCAGGCACTGAGGTTCTCGGACAGGCAGATTTGTTGCGACCTTCAGTCCCACACTCTGTCAGAACAGCGGTCAAAATACAAGTCACATTCAGAAACAATGAGTATTGAATGACATTACAGTTTTCTACCTTAAAGGACTCGTAGGCTTGGTCTGCAGGAACAGCTCGACGGGGTCGAACACTCAGACACTCTTGTTCATCCTCAACACCGAATGGATAATCTGTTGGCCACCGCACTGGAAGCAAGCTGAAGACCTGAGAACATTTGGGGGGGGGGCTAGATTTAAAAAAAAAAGCCTGGAGTTCTTTGAAGACCTCCACCTGTGGCTTCTCCCCACCCCTTTTAAAAAGTCATCACCATGACTGTCAGTCTAGTTAAAAGAACAGACCAAACATTAAGATGGACAAAGGGTCTTATAAAAGGATTAAAACTTAAAAGCCCACATAAACAAAGCCAGTTAGTATGTCAGCAATGTTTTCAAATCCAGATGGTTTAAAATAACTGCAAAAAAAACAAATCTGATCAGTGGCACATGGATACCGCTTTAGCACTCAGGCGTCTTCCTGACTCCATGATCAGGACACTCTGATCTACAGCACTGAGGCCACACAGGGATCCTGCTTGAGCAGAGACAGTCAAAGTGTTTTCCTCGCCAGGAACAGCAGTAGCTGGAGAAAACTGCAGAGACACCTGGAACAAGAACCAGCTCAAGCTGAAGGACACGTCTCCGCTTCCCATATGAAGGAAAACGAGATGCTAGTGCACATCATACCTGGTTTTGGAAACACATTTCTGTGTCAAAGGATGCACTAGCAGCAATTACATTCTCACTGGGCAGAATGCAGAAGGCCAGAATCTGCACTACTGGAGCCATATCAACGCTGACAGACAGCTGGAACGACACTGTGCCACTAGTGACAGTACTAGAAGGGCGTGATTGAACCCTCTGATATCCATTAAGGATAATAACTCCTTTGGACAAGACCTGACAAGACAGGAAGATTGCATAAAAAGTGCCAGACAAGCAGACCAGCACAACAAACAAAACAGCAAAGATCACTGCAAAACCCATTGCCCACTCACCATATATATGATATCAGTGTTGCAGTTGCCAGTTTCTCCAACAAAAGAATACTGGATGTCAACTGGAAACACAGCACCACATTTCAATGGCTGATCAAGCTTCACTATAGTCAGTTCACTAAACTGCAGACTGTAGGGAGTAGCAGGTTGGAGAAGCGCAACTATTCTTGCATCTGTAGTGAAGTATGGTGATTTGTGACCATAAAAAATTTCTGGAGTTGCACTTGCCTGGGGAACAATCAGCGGAATTGGTTTCCTGTGACAAGTCTACATTTAAAATAAATAATAATACAAAGCATACCACCAGATTCAGATCAGATTTAGGGAGATCAGCTGTGTTGAGGGAGAATGTGGCCAATCCATTATGGCTTGTAGTCAGATTCAACAGCAGTTTGTTGGGCCAGCTGGAACCATCCAAGACATAGATCACTTTGCTCTCCAAAGGGGTCCCATCGAAAGCAGACACAGAGATCTGTTGAGAAAGAGAAAAATTAAGAAAGATGACCAACGTGAAGGCTTCTGTAACAAGTGATGAACTTGCCTTTCCGTTAATTGCTGATCCCGATTCAAAAAACTCTGGGAGCTCCACAAATGTGACGTTGCCGACTTCAAACGTAATGGACACAGTTGTGGATTTTGACATGGCAATGTCTGGGAAATGAAACCACATACCCAAGCACACCAAATAAACATCAGCTTTCCCCAAACACATGCCATTGGTTCGGATCAGCCAGTGCCTCACCTGTTCCCTCCTCAGTGACATTCACGTTAACAAGAAATGAAGGTTGCAGATTATTCTCAAAACTGGAGTTGAAAAACCCTGATGTACGGAAGGTAAGGGAGGCACAGCCCACACTATTCATCTGGTAGCGGAACAGATTATTGAAGTCATAATGAAGTCAACCACATGCAGAAGGAGAAAAAAATAAAACGTGTAAAACAGTAGTCACATACCTCAGCAGTTTTATTCAGGCACAGACGAGTCACCTTAGGAAGAAAATCAAATGGAAACGGCTCACGGCACACTTCCACCATTGCCTGACCGGGTACAGGCTGCCCATATGTGTATCTGGGAAATGTAAGGAAGGAGATGAAGAACTCACCAAACACAAAACAAGAAATGTGGCAGTAAGAAAATGAAGCTTCACTCACTTTCCACAAACTTCAATTTTCAGTCTCGGATCACCAACACTATATATGTGTGGTGCGTTTACAGTGGCATCAAACTTGGGTAAAACTAAAAGATAAAATGCTTGAAATTAAGACCTCAGATCTGCTGTTTTACTGTTGCACATTGTACATGAAAACTTACCATACTTTTTCACCTCAAAAATCTGGGAGATCATTCGGTCACTAATAAAAGCCCTCAGTGTGTACATCCCAACCTGAGCCTCAGGGTTTAACTGGTGAGAAAGCTGCAATATCCACCCCGTTGAAGAGACGTTTGTCCACTGACCAATCCGGTTATTATGATTGTCCTAGTAAAACAATTAACCGGTTTGAAAATGTGATTGCAATTCTAACTGCACGCAAAAAAAAAAAAATCAAAAAAAAATACAAAGAACATCCCAAAATAAAGCAGAACCATATCTATAAAAATGCTTGCACTGGAGAGAATCCTCACCTCCACAACCACTAGACTGTACTGTAAGACAAACACAGCAATATTAGACATTAACGCGTTAATATACAGCTATCATTTTGGGGGAAAATGCACAATTGCGATGGACTAAACTATGTGCATCTAAAAATGACCTGAAATATTTTGCAATTTGTTTGCAGCAAGAGTGCTCAATGTCAAACAGATAAGGCCTTACCATTTGATCAAGAGGCACAAATTTGGCATTCATTGTAACAACTCTGAAATTAACTGCAAAAATGAGAAGTCAATGAACTCGTCATACCAGGCACTTGAATATGAACTTGTAGCACAACAGACTTTCTGTAATCCTAATATTCATTCAAGGGTAATTTTTAGCTCACCAGTTTGTCCTGGATTGTAGATGGGTTTGTCTGTTTGGATGAAGGTCAAAGGCAGGTAACTTCTGAACAAGACTTTCCTCTCTTCAGTCATTTTGAAGAGCCTCCCTTTAACTACCACCTTCAGTTTCCACACAGACTCCACATCAACTCGAGGAGCCTGCAGATAAACATTAATGTACATCAAACTAGACAAAAGGCCCAAGTGTAGCATGATAAGGTGCAGACCTGGAAACTAAAGCAGCGGTGAAACGCTGCAGAAGCAGATCTCTGCTGCACAAGTGGAGTGGTCATGTTTTTGTGATCAAGCAGAGAAATGGTCATTGTGATACTCTCATTGGGTTTCAGAAGAATTGCACACAATTTTGAATCAGAGCCGGACTCAATCACTGCAGGAATTGTCACCAAGAAGAACCTGTGGAAATATATAGAGGTTTACTTTAAAAAAAAAAAAAAAGCATAAGGAATCAGCTCAGAACATGTAGGCCTACTTGTGTTGGTGTGCATTCACAGAAAGTGGTTGCCATAGACAAGAGTATGAACATAAGAACAGACACAACAGAGCACTTTTAATCACTTATAGTATAGGCCAGTGGTTCTCAAACCTCTCCATGAAGTACCGCCAGCACTGCACATTTTGTATGTCTCTCTATATCTGACAAACCCAATTCAGGTCTTGCAGCCTAATGAGCTGATGAGTGGAATCGACGCGGCCGGGTGGAGCAGAGAAGTCCTGCTGTGTTGGTTTTGGCAACAGCTGATCTGTGACTGGAGTGTGAATGGTAGGTAGTGACGTAGAGCCCGGAAGGGATCTGGAAATGGAGAATGAAATGTTTGGCATGGATGAAGAAGGAGGGAATTTGTAATGGTGCACAGTAATACGAATATTACGGATAGTATGAGGAAGTATAGGGAAGAGAAGGTGAGAGAAAATATTCACATATTTGAAAAAAAGATCGAGACTGGTAGTACATTAGAATTAGACTTTACAATGTACGAATTGAAGAGAGCTATTGCAGGGGTAAAGCAGACATCCCCAGGTAAAGATGAAATATGTTATGAGATGATTAAACATTTATCAGACAAATCTTTAGGTGTGGTTTTAAGTTTTTTTATTATAAGATTTGGAAAACAGGGATCATGCCAGTGGATTGGAAGCACGGAGTAATTGTGCCGATTGCAAAACCAGGAAAAGATCATTCAAAGGCTAGTAATTATAGACCTATAGCTTTGACATCCAACCTATGCAAGCTCATGGAACGGATGGTCATGAATAGATTGATATTTGTAATTGAGAGTAGGAATATTTTTTCAGCATATCAAAGTGGGTTTCGAAAGGGGCGTAGTACTATGGACTCTATAGTTTATCTGGAAAATGAAATAAGAAAGGCTCAAATTAAGAAGGAGGTATTAGTGGGAGTCTTTTTTGACGTAGAAAAGGCATATGATATGCTGTGGAAAGAGGGGTTATTAATGAAATTAGAAAGTCTGGGAATTAATGGAAGAATGTACAATTGGATTTTAAATTTCTTGTTTGGAAGAACAATTCAAGTTAGAGTGGGAACAAAGTATTCTAGAATATATTCGATAGAGAATGGAACTCCGCAAGGAAGTGTAAGTAGCCCTATTCTGTTTAACTTGATGATAAATTATATTTTTTACAGTATAGAGAGTGGAGTAGGTAGATCACTATATGCAGACGACGGAGCACTATGGAAAAGGGGACGGAATATTTCCTTTGTGGAAAGCACAATGCGGTGAATGAGGTAGAGAGATGGGCTAATATATGGGGATTTAGTTTTTCTGTGGCGAAAACTCAAGTAATTTGTTTTTCGAATAAGAAAAATAATCTGAAATTAAACATTAAGATGTATGGTCATCAGTTGGAGCAAGTGAAGGTCATCAGATTCCTGGGTATGTGGATGGATTCAAAGTTAAATTTTGGAATACATATACAGAAATTAATTGAAAAATGTAAAAGAGGAATTAATGTATTAAGGTGTTTATCAGGTGCTGATTGGGGAGCAAGTTCTCAATCATTAAAAAGAATATATAGTGCAGTAATAAGATCTAGTATAGATTATGGTAGTATAGTATACTGTTCGGCGAACAAAACTCTGCTCAAAAAAGTTGAAGTAGTACAGTCACAGGCTCTGCGTATATGTAGTGGAGCTTTTAGAACATCTCCAGTGAATGCTTTACAGGTAGAGATGGGAGAAATGCCCCTAGAACTCCGTAGGTTACAGTTGAGGATGAGATATTGGGCTGGAGTACGGGGTCACTCAGAATATCATCCAGTTAAAAGAGAAAGAAATCAACTTAATCATAAATTAGGTTTGATGGGACATGATAAAGTATCACTCAAGATATTACTAGGGGATAGACCACTGCAATCAAGAATTAAAGAAGAATTGTTCAATTATCTAAAAAAGACAGGAAATATGGAAAGAATATAAAGTGTAATTGTGGTATATATTTTTTTTTTTTTAAATGTCCTTATCTCTACCAGATCTGTTCACTCCACACTCCAGATCAGTAGGTGGCGGTAATGCACCTTTAAGTTGGTTTGCCAAAACCGCCAATAAACATCAGAAGAAGATGAGTGGAATCAGGTGTGATAGATGAGGGAGACATACAAAATGTGCAGGGTTGGGGGTACTCCAGGACAGGTTTGAGAACCACTGGTATAGGCTAATTCATAATACTTACGGCCCTGATCTTAGTCCATCAACTGCAAACAGCCCTGATCTTGGTCCATCAACTGCAAACGGCCCTGATCTTGGTTCATCAACAGCAAACTTCCCCAATCTTGGTCCATCAACAGCAAACGGCCCTAATGTCTGTCCATCAACAGCAAAGAAGTAAAGGGCTAAAATGAGCCCTTTCCAAACACAAATCTCCATCACGGCCACCACGAACCCTGCTGAACTATAGCTACAGTCTACCACTGTTTACTGCTCTTCTGCTTCTCGCAATCAGTCTCAATCAACACTGATGTTGGCAAAATTAAAACATTTTTAATCACAGGTGCCTAGTCCTGCTCCTGAAGGGCTGTCTTGCAGATCTTACATCGAACAAACTCCAACACACTTGCCTTGAAGCTTCTAGAAAGTCTGAAAACACTGATTAACTGGTTCAGGTGTGCATAATTAGGGTTGGAGCAGAACTCTGCAGGTTTGGACACTCCTACTCTTAATTATACAGAGGGATTGATTAGGATTAATTAAATTTATTAATCTCCAAGCTGGGAGCCCATTTTGACTGTTCATGCTTAACACAGAATGATACTTTAAGCCAAAGTCTGTACATTTTATCAAACATGGACTTAAATATTTTAAATCAAAATTCAGTATGTTTTTGTTCTCAAATTTTAACATACTGCAGTGTTTGTGAGGAACTTAAAATGAACAAAACTTACAAGCATGTATATTTTTATGTATGTGTCATGTAGTTTTATTTCCTTTGTGAAAGACATGAATCTTGTAGTGTTTAACTCTTTTTAACTAGGACATTTACAACGTATGTTTTATATAATCAATTTTGTTTTAACTATTAAAAATAATCGTTTCCCAGTCATTCTTTAATGACTTCACCTCATGTCAGCATTGTGAACTACAGGGCTGGGTTGACAATACCAATATTTCTATTTTAAATATGGATTCTTGAAGATCATTATTGTAGTCTGTGCTGTTATCTGTTGATGTGTGAACAAAATTTCACTATATATAAAACACGTTTGTAATGCCAGCCATTCAATAATCACAATAAGCTTTGTGCTTCACCAAATTAAATAAGAAACAGTCTCAGCTTTCAAATAGTTTCAGTTTTATTATACAACTGAATCTCATTTTGCCGCTCTTTAAAAAGCCATATATAGCTGTAGCACCTCAGTTCAAGCGACACGTGAACTTCTTTACTAGTTACAGACTGAAATAAAAATTAAGAGCGGAATATTAACTGCACAATAACCGAGTGAATAAATCCAGCACTAAACAATAGATTAACTAAAGTCAAAGCTCAAATATTAACTTGGATTTAAAACAGACCCATGTCTCTTATAATTAGAGGCTAATACATTACTCCAATACATTTTTACACAAATAAATATTCATATAATAACATTGAATATGAATATAGTTGACAATTTTTTAATTCAGTTTGTATTTTGATCATTATTTTTCTGTAATGTTAAATGGTCACAAGTACTGGGGGTGGGGTGCATTTTATAGAGGCATCAGCATCATAGAATACTGATTTAATTGGTAACAGCCTTTTGTCATATTATTCTAATTTATTTGATGTAAGAATTTAACATTAAAGATGACGTAAAAAAAAAAAAAACTGAAAATCAGGTGCCCCTTATGGGAAAATGTCAACGTCTGACTGTTCTTATAACTCAAACGAGTTCACCTTCAAAATCATGACGTCAAATTCGCATTTCACTAAAGTCAATCAGTGAAACAAGCACTCTGGGACAAACAATGCCAGTGGGATAAAAA
>NW_015536713.1:70318-80355 GCF_001515605.1 Sinocyclocheilus anshuiensis | reverse complement strand
AAAAAATCCTGGGGGTAAAAAAAAAAAAAATATATATATATATATATATATATATATATATATATTTCCTAAATTTGTATAAAGTGCCCCATGAATAAAACTCAAAATAGAAAATAGATGTGCTATAAATTACACACATTTATTTTCATATCTGTCATAAGTTCCTCCATAGTCCAAAATGCATCGTATTGTCTAAAACAAAAGTTATGACTACATGTTCACATAAATTGATAGTGTTCTGCGCTTCCCCACAATAGGCTACTTTCTAGTCAAGTCCCGAGTCAAGACAGGCAAGTCCAAGTCGAGTTGCAAGTCCGCAACTTTAAGATTCAAGTCTTAAACAAGTCATTAGTGCCCTTTGCCCAAATTAGTGTCTCAGTATTAATTACCATATCAAATTCATAGTCATTTATTTCAGGAAGGCAGGTAGAATATGTTTGACATAGTTACATTTCATATGAGATGGGTGCCCTTAGTAAAACTACTCAAGTTCAATTTAGGGATTGTGCCAAAATAGGACAAGCAGTGAAAAAAAACTATTTTATTAGTAACAGAATAGCAAAGACAACATAATTTCAGAGAAATAACAGCTGCAACATACTTTGCATGTGTGCATAAGAATATATACTTCTAGGTGTTATATTGAAGCCAATGAGCCAATATTTGGAACCTCAATGAAACAGATTTAAAAATATGTGCGCGGAAACGCAGAAAGAACTGCTTTGAAAGAACTAGATGAAATAACTGTAAACTCAGATTTAAATCTCGATTATGGATTAACTTTAAATTTAATGGAGATTTAAATAAAATGCACATGCAAATAAAATATGTAACTGATCGAACAAAAACAGTGTAGATCTGACAAAAACAGGTCTCAGAGGTGTTTATTACAAATTAAAATTAAAGCAGATCGAGTTGGAAGAGAGCGAGGGTCGTGGTGGGATGCGGATCCGTCACTCATGGTGCACCTCGGTGTCAGACAAACAGAAGTAGTGAGGAGTATTTAACAGCAGCGGTCACAGTGATGATGAGGCGAGCTCCAGTGACCCTGCTGGGTGGCGATCAAAGAGGCAGGGCAGCACTTTTCACGAGCGGAGACCACTACTAGACAAATCATGTGATTTTTTTTTGTCGTAAATTGTGTTACTCCAGTAATTTATACTAGCCTATATATCCAGCGCTCCCTAAACGCAGTCTCTGGCTTATTGCCAGTCAAGCACAAGCACTCTGCAGGGACGTGTCTATAACGACTTTGATCTGATCATTAAGTCTTTCCGAGTCACAAGGCTCAAGTCAAGTCTCAAGTCCTTGCTGTCAAAGTCTAAGTCGAGTCTCAAGTCTTCTTTATGTCGAGTCAAGTCGCAAGTCATCAAATTTGGGACTCGAGTCCAAGTCAGGTCTCGAGTCGTGTGACTCGAGTCCACACCCCTGCTTTCTCCCCACGCTGCGGTGCATCACGCAGCTTTGCCAGACAGATTTTGATAGGTGGATACTATAATAAAACAGGCGGTGTGCCAAAGGACCAAAAGGGTCTGCCTCGGTATGGTTTGTGTCAAGCCATTCGTTAATCTGGCTGTTTGATTAAGAGAAAGAAAAATAGTAGAAACACGTTAAGAATCTGTAGAAGAGGATTATGCATGTGAATGAGTTTTTATTTTTTAGGACTTTGTAATGTTTGGTTGACCAATCAGCAGAGAGGGGCGTTTCATTCCCACCCACATGTAGAAAATGAATATTTAAGTTGATTTCTTTTCGGTTCCCAAATGTAAAATCAAAAAAAAAGTAGCCAAAACCTTGATTTTTCATTTTTTGAAAAAATTTACGTGCCGTTAACACTTCAGATTTCAATAAAAAAAATAAAAATAAAAAAAAAATTTAAAAAAAAAAACCCACACAACAAATTAATTATACAAGTGGTTTTATTCTCTCTCGTTTTCCGTACAGAGTCCTGAAACACAATCATGTACAGGGGGACATGTATGTGGTCTCAAATGAATCACCTGAAAGAGGAACAGGAAAGAATCTTAATTACATTGTACAGGGAATTCAGACAGACAGTGAAAAAAAAAAAAAAAAAAAAAAAAAAAGAAAAAAAAATACTTGGCTGATAGTAGTCATAGACTCTGACGACTGCTGGCTTGAGATTTTTCACCACAAGAACCCGTTGCAGTTGCAACTTGTAGGTCATGGGGACGCCATTGGGAATCTGCAAGACAGAAGGGATTAACAGTAGCACATATACAGCACACAGGAATATGGCAGCTAGTGAATATACGGTCTCACCTCTTTCAGATACACTAGGATATGATCATCTCCAGCATCAACCCGTTCCACTAGCGGGGCAAATGATTGGGCTGGAGATCCAAGCTGAGAGGAAAAGATCATGAGGCTCCTTCAGATGTAAACTAAGTATCTTGGGATTTTCCAAATCATCTTAAGACATACGAACCAGTGACGTATCTGCTGTGAAACCTGACAGCAGCTTAATGTCCACTAGAACCATGTTAGTACTTGCTTTTGCTCCATTGTATCTAAAATGTAGAGGAATGAAGGGGTTTAGTCAACAGGAACAAGCAGCATCCCTTTTTAAGAGTCAAACATGAGCTGGTTTCAAGACAGAGACAAAAGTTATTCTTACATCACCGTGAAGTTCAACATGAGATTGGCTCCAAGTGGTCCACAGTCTCCAGTCACCTTAACTTCGATGCTCAGTGTCCTGGCTACTTTAATGGGTGCCGGGATGTTGTAGAAACATGCAGCCTATGATTGCAAAGCAAAACAAAGAATTAGGATAAGCACAACAGAAGCAGAAATAATGAGGTGAAGATGCAGACCTGCACAGACACACAGGTGGATCCGGTTGCTCTAACACTATCTGCCAGGAACATTCTTCAGCAGCTTCTCCTGATACAGCAGCCTGTTGTCCCGATTCACATCAAAGCTATAAGAGTCTCCTCCTACCACTGAGGACTGTACAGTAACCGTGCTGGAACCAGCCAAGCTGAATACCTTAGTGGCGTACACTGACAGAGCATGAAGAGCCACCACAGTGTCCTATAAAACAACCACCAGATTAAAACCTCCAATCAGATATGGAGGTTACTGCTCATGTTTGGTGGTCAGAGTCACCTGGGTGGAGGAGAAGCCTCCATAAGGATTCTGCTGTGCCATGAGCCAGTTGACAATGCGGTTAGCATAGCCCAGATTAGCAGTCGTGAGAGGCTGTACAGAGAGAACCGCCAGCAGCACATAGGAGCTGATCTCCACCGCCAGAGTGTCACCAGATGTAGTCTGAGACCAGTGGAGCTTAGTGCCTTAAGACGAGACAGGACAGAAAGTTGATGCCAAAGAACCTGAACAACATTTCAAATGAGAGACTAGGGAATCTCACCTTCAGAAATGGCACAGTTCTTCAAAGTTGTTAAAAGCTGTGCTTGAGTGCTGATCTCTCCAGCCAGACTGAAGGTGTAGGAGAGCAGAGCCATGGCATAAGTGTTTCCCAGGTTCCCAACAACAGGCCTCAAGCAAGACAGAGCATTGGTAATGATGGGATCCCGAATAACAAATGGAAACTGACTACAGCTTTAAAAAAAAAATAAATTAAAAAAAAAAACCCCATGTATAGCTACTGGTGACTTTGCCATAACGGGGACGTCCATTTCAAACAGTGATGCAGTGATATAGGCGGTCGTGGTCACATTATCACCAACTCCACCCTAAAACGCACCAATATACCATTTAGAAGAATGGTCCCACCTAGTGTCTATTGGTCAGGACTCATTTGAAAGAAAACATGACACCTTCATATCATTGTGGTACAGATTTCCCTGTTGCATAAAACAGCCATCTGGGCCCTGCTTGCTGATCAGCCAATCCTTTGCACTCTGGAGGACATTCGGATCAATGAAGATGAAGTTCCTTGCTAGGCCAAAAGATCTCAGGACGAAGGAAGTCAACCTGGTCATGAAGGAAACTTCATGAGAAACTGAGCAAATGATACCCAAGACTAGAAAAACGGAATGAAACTCACCATGTGTTCGATTCATCGTAACCAAATGTGCTGTATGAACAGTCGCTGTGCCTGTAGTTTAGTTGTCCTTGGTATCCGGTTCAGGTCAAAAACAAATTAGACATTCAAATTGGAAGAATAGGGCCGAATGTCCTTGGCATGCACACTTTGAAAAACTCAATGGATGTGGTCATTGTACCACTCTGAAGGTAACCAATGGCAGTCTGTCGGATGGTTGTAGTGAGCTGCCCAGTGACTTCCAGGTACTGTAGGATGTAAATATTGGGAGCAAGAACGATCATATTTTGTTCTCCACAGCCATATGGCATCTTTAATTATCCAGCCAAATTCTTTAGTGCACGACCCATTATGTCCCCTATGAGAGGGAGAGAAAAATCAAAGGTCAGGGAAAAAAAACCCATGTTTCTCCTGCAGAACACTGTCAGTTTCCCCTCAGTGAACCACTTTACCAAGGACTGAAACAGAGCATTTGGCGGATCCCTGGATCAAATCTGTAGGAAGCATCAGTCTCACATCTTCTGAAACTACACTTCCTGCAGAACAAACAATGAATTAGCAAAGAGCACTAGGTTAAAATGTTCAAAAAAAGTACAAAGAAAAAATTAAATCCCACCCACACACACAACCTTTTGGACAGAGTAACCAACTCTGGGTGTTGGTCCTTTCAACTCCTTCAGCCTACAGAGACAAACACCAAATCAGTAAATCACCATGACAATCAAACTCCAGAAGGCTGGTTAACAAACTGACCAGGACAAGTAGACTTCGTGTGACCACATCAATTCATCCTCTCTGGCACACTCACAATCTCATTGCCACACACATTGCCCTGGGGTTGTACAGCCCGAGCACTGACTAACATTTAAAGTTCCTGCAATGACAGACAGGAATACACGTCAGTTTTCTCCCTCACATACACTGCAGTTTAAAAAGAGTCCAAAACTGACCAAGAACAGAAGCAGTGAAGACCCATTTAAAGGTTTTTCTCCCATTGGCACAGAGACAGGATGAATACGGCTCATTAAATAGTCTAAGAGTGAAGGCCAAGGACCTAGTTGGATTCACTTGAACCTGCCAATAATTATTAAATGCACAATGAGCAAAGACAGGAGGCATCCCCTCTTGGCAGATCCATTATACTGTTGAAATAACTGAACCCAGACCATGATGCATTTGGACAGATAGTTGAAGATTGTGGCCTTCAGCTCAAAAGACTCTCCACGGATGATGGAGTAAGGCAGGGAGAGCTCCAGGAAGAAGGGCTGGAAGACAGTCAGCTGAACTGGAGGAGCCAAGTCAAAACCTTTGGGGGACAAACAGAACGCCTCAGTCTCCCATGTGGTGATTGTGTCAGGAACCTTGAGGGGAACTTGTGGATCCAGTCTCTCTTGAGAGAGAGGAAAGAGGAAAGAAAAAAAAAAAAAAAAAAAAAAAAAAAAAAAAAAAAAAAAAAAACACACAACACGCAGTCAAGCAGTAAAAAGGGGAGGCAGGTAAAACATTTTGGAAAGTGGCTTTAGATGGCATCAACTGCTGAAACTGAGAGACACACTTCACCGACCCCACTTGAGCAAGTTGCCAGATCCACGTTTCTGGAAAGTAAGTCCTGATGGTCACATCAAGAGGGGAACTGTGCTCTCCTCCAGCACTCTCCGCTACTGTAGCAGGAGTCATTTCAGCCATTGCCAAGGCAGCAGGACGACGAAAAGTTCACTGAAACCGTAAGCCATTACATACTAGGACTACAGCAACCAATTGAGGTTTGTCAATTCCCCATGATCAGTTTTAGATAAATCAGGTCTATGCACAATGCAAGGAAAACACGTTATTTACAGTGATTAAAGTTGGCCAGAATGAAAGTTCACGTCGCCCTGAATAACAGAGGTCAAAATACATAGTGTATTCAAATGCAAGATTTACTGATTAAGGCTACAAAAGGCTGGAAGGATATTTAAAAAAAAAATAAATAAAAAATAAAAAAAAAACACCCCTTTTAGCCACAGTAACTACTACATTAAAAATAAGTCCTGTGGCAATTCTTTGATCAAGAGCCTAAAACGCATACAATTACGGAAGTTGCGATAGTAATCCAGGCCTCTGTATATCAGGCAGTGAGGTTCTCTGACAGGCAGATTTGTTGCAATCTTCAGTCCCACACTCGGTCAAGGCAAAAAATTATTATTTTTTTTTATATTTATTTAGTGTATTATATACACGTATGTGCATGTAACCTCAATGAGTATTCAGCCACTAAATGATTATGTTTCCTACCTTGAAAGATTCATAAGCTTGGTCTGCAGGAACAGCCCAACGGGGTCGAATATTCAGGCACTCCTGTTGATCCTCAATACTGAATGGATAATCTGATAATGATTGCACCAGAAGCAAGCTGAAGACCTGAAGAATGGGGAGGGGGCATATCGGTATGTCAACAATGTACTCAAATCCAGATTGTTTAATGACTGCAAACATGAAATCTGATCAGTGGCACAAGGATACCGCTTCAGCACTTAGACGTCTTCCTGGCTCCATGATCGGGACACTCTGATCTACAGCACTGAGGCCACACAAGGATCCTGCTTGAGCAGAGACAGTCAACGTGTTTTCCTCACCAGGAACGGCAGTAGCTGGAGAAAACTGCAGAGACACCTGGAACAATAACCAGCTCACACGCTGTAGGACAAGTCACTCTACCCCTCATGAAGATGCTAGATGTACAAATACCTGGTTTTGGAAACACCTTTCTGTGTCAAAGGATGCACTAGCAGCAACTACATTCTCACTGGGCAGAACACAGAAGGCCAGAATCTGCACTACTGGAGCCATATCAAAACTGACAGACAGCTGGAATGACACTGTGCCACTTGTGACAGTATTAGAAGCCCATGCTTCAACCTTCTCAAATCCATGCAGAACAATCACTACTCTAGATAAGACCTGACAGAAGACAGAACCAGATTGGTACATCAATGGTGCCAGACAGGTGGACTAGTGCAGTAACAATACCACAAAGTAACCACAAAACCAGCATCCACTCACCATATAGATGTCAGCACTGTAGTCACCAGTTTCTCCAACAAAAGAATACTTGATTGTCACTGGATACTTGGCACCACATTTCAGTGGCTGCTCAAGCTTCACTATAGTCAGTTCACTAAAGGTTGGGTTATTGGGAGTAGCAGTTTGAAAAAGACAGTCCTTGTATCTGAACTGAAGAATGGGGACTTGTAACCATAAACGACCTGTGGAGTTGCACTTGCCTGAGGAACAAATTAATGGAATTGGTATCTTGCAAGAGAGAAGTCCATTTAAAAGACAAGGATGAAGAAAATCAAACCACCAGATTCAGATCAGCTTTAGGGAGATCAGCAGTGTTGAGGGAGAAGGCGGCCAGTCCATTCATGTTTGTAGTCAGATTCAGCAGCAGTTTGTGGGGCCATCGGCTACTATCCAGGAGATAGACTGCCTTGCTTGCGATTGGAGTCCCATTGAAATAAGATGCTGAGATCTGTTGGGAAAGATAAAGGTTAGGAAAGGGAACCAATGAGGACTGTCTAATAAGGATTAAGCTTTACTCACTTTTCCGTTAATCATTGATCCATAGGCAAAGAAACCTGGGAGTTCCAAAAACGTGACCTTGCCAACTTCAAACATAATGGACACAGTTGTGGATTTTGACATCACTACACCTGGGAGGAAAAAAAAAAAAGCCACAAACATAAGCGTGTAAACATGAGTCACTGGTTAAAACCTGCCAATAGCTCACCTGTTCCCTCCTCAGTGAGGTTCACGTTAACAAGAAATGAATCTTGCAGACTAGTCTCAAATCTGGTGTTGAAAAACACTGACGTACTGACAGTAAGGGATGCACAGCCTGTGTTGTTCATCTGGTAGCAGAACACAAGTGGTCATACCAAATCAGCCATCTTCAGAAGACAAAACTTCAGAACTAGCAGTAGTCACATACCTTAGCAGTTTTATTCAGGCACAGACGGTTCACCTCTGGAATCACAACATATGGAAATGGCTCACGGCACACTTCCACCAATGCTTGACCAGGTACAGGCTGCCCATATGTGTATCTGGAAAATGTTGTAAGGAAGGAGATCAAGAACTAACAGATCAGTCACAAGACGAGAAATCCAGCATCAGGAAAATAGTGTTTCACTCACTTGCCACAAACGTCAATTTTCAGTCCCACATCTCCAACACAGCACATCTGTGGTGCAGTTACGGTCACATCAAACTTGGGTAAAACTAAAACCAGAAACAACTAAACCCTCAGATCTCATTTTGTGCGGTTGCACATCATACAAAAAAAAGCCCCAAAAAAGTACCATATTTTTTCACTTCAAAAACCTGGGAGATCATTTGGTCACCAATAAAAGCCCTCAGTGTGTACATCCCAACTTGAGCCTCAGGGTTTAACTGGTGAGAAAGCTGCAATATCCACCCCGTTGAAGAGACGTTTGTCCACTGACTGATCCGGTTGTTATGATTGTCCTAGTAAAACAATTAACAGCTTAAACTGCCAAGCTAATGTAAAAGTAAAAAGTGTTCAAGACTGTTCAAAGACCTCACCACCACAACCACCAGACTGTACTGCAAGAAAAACACAGCAATATTAGACATGTACTCAAACACTAATGCAGCAAGTATCATTGGGAAAAAAAATAAATAAATGGACTGAAGCTCATGCGTCTAAAACGACCTGCATTTATTTGTAATATTTTCAAATTAAAGCTCAATGCCAAAAAGAAAAAGACCAGGCCATACCATTTGATCAAGAGGCACAAATTTGGCATCCATGGTAACAACTCTGAAATTAACTGCAAAGATGAGAAATGTCAATAAATGTTCACATTACAACTAATACCATAAGGGACTTTCTATACTCCTAATATTCATCCATAGGTCAGTCACAGCTCACCCGTTTGTTCTGGATTGTAGATGGGTTTGTCTGTTTGGATGAAGGTCAGAGGCAGGTAACGTCTGAACATGACTTTCCTCTCATGTCACTTTGAAGAACCTCCCTTGAAGTACCACCCTCAGTTTCTGCACCGATTCTCCATCTACTTGATGAGCCTGTACAGAGAGAATCATGTTAATACACAATCAAACTAGACAAAAAGGTCCACATGTATGATAACCGACCTGGAAACTAAAGCATCGGTGAAATGCCATCCGAGAGTTCTGCTGCACAAGGAGAGTGGTCATGTTTTTGTCATCAAGCAGAGAAATGGTCATTGCGAGATTCTCGTTGGGTTTCAGAAGACTTGCACACAATTTGACATGAGAGCTGGACTCAATCACTGCAGGAAATGTCACCAAGAAGAACATGTGGAAACATTTAAGCTTCAGAAAGCGTAAGGAATCCACTCAGAACATGTATTTGTGTAGATGTGTGTTCACAGAACGTGGTTGCCAAAGACAAGACTAATAAGAACAGGCACAGCAGTACACTTTTATTCACTTCAGAGATGAATTAATAGTACTTACGGCCCTGATCTCTGTCTATCAACAGCAAACGGTCCTAATCCTTGTCCATCAACAGCAAAGAAGAACAGGAGTAAAATAAGCATGTTCAAAACAGAAATCGCCGTCACAGCCATGAAGAGCAATCATACAAGATCAGGTATCAATTGATCCGGGTTTCTTTTTCAGAAACTCTGCAAAACTTCTGCAACAATCTACAACCATTTACTGCTCTACAGCTTCTCTCAACCAGACACCAGAGCTTTCTCAACTTGTCCTTATAAGTCACCTAGCTCTGCACATTTTGTATATCTCACTCATCTGACACACCTGACTCCACTCATCAGCTCATTAGTAGCGAATACAAGACCTGGGGCAAGTTCAAGCTCAAACCGGTGCGCAACGTTTTGCTACGGTTTCTGGTTTGAACGACATGTTTCCTGGAAACGGTGTGCAACGGGGTTTGAGATACGTTTTCTCTTGTTTGGTGGGTGTGTCAAAAATGTCAGCCCAATCAGCAGCAACATGTATA
>NW_015536713.1:43641-69243 GCF_001515605.1 Sinocyclocheilus anshuiensis | reverse complement strand
ACGGGGTTTGAGATACGTTTTCTCTTGTTTGGTGGGTGTGTCAAACATGTCAGCCCAATCAGCAGCAACATGTATATAAACCACGCGGTATTAAAGAGAGAGCTGGCACAAAGTAATTAACATCAAAATAAATTCACAAGAGCAAGTATGTTGTTTGCACGTTTATTTACATTAAAGGCAAAATAACTGAAATAATAAGAGCACAAGTATAGATCTGGAACTTCTTTAAGTCTGTCTAAATATCATTTAGTAATTGCAATGTCTTCTGGTCCATCCTTTCCTTAGGAAGGTGTGCTAGACACTGATTAATGTAAGATAAAAATACTATACATATTTATATATTTTGCTATTGTATTATGGAGTGACACTTTCATAAACTTCTATACTCTTCTGATTATATAATGGTAAATATTACAATATCATAGCACAACAACAGTGATCAGCAATAATGATAAGCCTAATACTCACAATAAAAATAATAAGGTCATATAGATCATAACACAGTCTTGGAGGTAAGAAGTGGATTGTCCTTCACCTGAAATGTTTGTCTTTTCATCCTGAAATGCGAGGCAAATGTTGGATCACAATAATTAGGAACCACAGTTTCCACAAATCCCTTCACTCGATTGGGATGTTCTCTTTTATTCTGGATGGCAAGGGCAGTGACTGTGATCTATATGACCTTATTCTTTTTATTGTGAGTATTAGGCTTATCATTATTGCTGATCACTGTTGTTGTGCTATGATATTGTAATATTTACCATTATATAATCAGAGGAGTATAGAAAGTGCAACAGAAAAATGACGGTATAAAAATGTAGTTCAAACTGGAAACCGTAGCAAAAAGTTGCGCACCGGTTTGAGCTTGAACTTGCCCCAGCATTGAGTGTGTTCGATAAGGGAGTAATACAAAATGTGCAGTTCTGGGGGACAGTGCTCTTAATTATTAATTTAATATTAAACACTCTTAAATAATCTCCAACCTGAAATTAATTTTGTTTGTTTATATCTTTAAAACACATTATTTTATGTAAATATTACAGTGGCACACTCTCAAACAATGATTGTAATGGCTGTTCACATAATGATAAACATTACATTTTAAAAATCTCTCCAGTAAAATGTATGCATTTTTTTTTTTTTTTATGTGCCTATCTCATACTCAAAGCACTACTCGCACGGTCGCACCACAAGTATAACCACAAAGAGGAACTGTTGGAATCACTTCAGATCAGTTTTATCCAGCAATAATGAACGTTATACTGACAGCAAATGACTTTAAATTGTACATTATGGTTAAGTTCACAGAACCTAAGCACGATTATGTTATAGTCCGTTGATGCTAATTGAATAAATTATATATATATATATATATATATACACACAGGTGCATCTCAATAAATTAGAATGTCGTGGAAAAGTTCATTTATTTCAGTAATTCAACTCAAATTGTGAAACTCGTGTATTAAATAAATTCACTGCACACAGACTGAAGTAGTTTAAGTCTTTGGTTCTTTTAGTAGAATATATTAGCACACACACCATGCATTTGGCAATTAAATTAATTTTGCTAACGTTCTCTCCATTAAAGACTCACGACTGGCAGATCAGCAGTGTTTCCTTTATATGAAATTAAATTAAATTATATCTTAAGAGGATGGTAAATGTGGCAAGATGATTGACAGGCATATTGACTGCCCTTGACTTATCTATGTCATGAGTCTGTGCCCTGCGTTTCTCCCTCTCTCCTCCAGAGGGCGCCATATCCCAGACTCCATTCCCCAAACCCCATACACACTGTTCCCCACTGATGTCGTATTTAACATTTACACAAACTGAGTAATTACAACTTTTTAAATGATTTTTTCCAAGTAATGTTTATGCTTTTGGAAATGGATCTTTACTACCCCTAACCAGGCTTATTATTTAGCCACAAAGTATGTGCTTTCTGCAAGTGTAATTGTTTAGTTTATTTTTTATTTTATTTTTTTTAATTATTATTATTCATATCGGAGTTGACGGCCGAAGTTAAATGAAGATGAATGTTTAATACTGTGTGTAAAAAATCCCACCTTATCATACCTTGTTTTTCCAAGTAATGTTCATGCTTTTGGAAATTGATTTTTCCTACCCCTAATCAGGCTTATTATTTTGCATTTTAGGCTAATTTTGACCACAAAGTTTGTGCTTTCTGCAAGTGTAATTGTTTAGTTAATTTTTTTATTATTATTTTTTTAATTATTATTATTCATATCGGAGTTGACGGCGGAAGTTAAATGAAGATGAATGTTTAATACTGTGTGTAAAAAAAAAAATCCCACCTTATCATACCTTGTTATAAAGTGCACACAAACAGTATTACTTTGTTTTAACATGCATATAGTTAGTATTTGACTACCTTGAAACCAATAACGCTGTGTCTCTATTGATAATTGACGATAGTAGCGCTCTCGCTCTGCTCTAGTCCAAGCATAGACTGTATAAAACTCAAGTGGCCACGCCCTTAATTATGCAGAACTTTAAGGCTTAATATAATTTAAACAGATGAGTTATAAAAAAATTCACCCCCCTTACAGTTGTCTTGAATGGCAAAATTAGCTATATAGACCAAAATCATTTTTTGAACCAGGCTGTAAACGTTTTTTACTGCTGTAAAGTTGGGCATTTTAACATGGGGAGTCTATGGGATTGACTCCCTTTTGCAGCCAGCCTCTAGCGGCCAGTTGATGAATTACAGTTTAAGTCACTTCCTTGTTGGCTTCACGAGAGAGAGCGGGAGGTTGCCGCTTGAGTCCAAGACAAGTTCTTCATGTCCAAAGTAGCGGCGCGCAACTAGTAATCAGTATATAGCTCACAGTGTCCTCTGCTGGTGAAAGTAATCGTTGTTTTGAACGTGCTGTAAAACGGGGACATTTCCGGGGACAGCTCCAGTCGGGGACAGGAAACCGAAAACCGGGACTGTCCCCAGAAAACGGGGACGTCTGGTCACCCTACCCTGATGTGAATGAAAATGATCGCTGTGAGACGATTGAACAAGGCTTGAGTGAGGGCGCAGGCGCAGCCTCCGCCGTGTTGCCAGATCAAGTTATAATAAGCGTCTTGGACTTGTCTTTTCCACTTAATTTGACATTATAGAATAAAGTGGGAAGTTGCAGTGTACGGTTAGCAAAATCTTTAGCTTGTCTTATTTACAAAAAAAAAAAAAACTAATTTCGTTTTTTTTTTTTTTTCAGTTTTAATTTGTTTTCATATAAATATCTGGCAACACTGCATCGCCGGCATGACTGGATACCACATTCGGTAAGGCAAACGAAAAAAAAACACTTTTTTTCTGTCAGAAACATTCAACGCTATCAAAAACAGTAGCATTTAACACTAGTACACATCTGTAGAACAAGGTTACAGAATTAAATGAAATATGCAAACACTAGTCATGAAAAAGTCTATGCTATTTCATTCAGGATAGTAGTTCAGTTTTCACAAAGTCATGCTAGAAACATTAATAAGAGCACTATAGCAAAAGTTATCATCTATATAGCAATGGCTATTAATGAAAACAATAACAGCAATATGCATTGTTGCATGAATAACAAACAACTGATAAAATTATCCACCTGACCTATAGTTAAGTATTAACATATTTTGATGCAATTCGATATAATTTAACAATGCTCATCCCTCCAATACAGAGAAAACATCTTTCACAAATATCTACATGTCTGTCTCTTTTAGAGTGTATAGTGTATATAATGAGATGTATGTGTAGGGGTTTTTATAGCACAATTCTTAACCCCACCCCAGACCTCACTCATTTTCAAACCCTGGTTATGGCCATGCGTACTGTAGTGCACTGCATAGTGTGAGTATGCGTGGGTGCGCTGTACTGTAGTGCACTGCATAGTGTGAGTATGCGTGGGTGCGCTGTACTGTAGTGCACTGCATAGTGTGAGTATGCGTGGGTGCGCTGTACTGTAGTGCACTGCATAGTGTGAGTATGCGTGGGTGCGCTGTACTGTAGTGCACTGCATAGTGTGAGTATGCGTGGGTGCGCTGTACTGTAGTGCACTGCATAGTGTGAGTATGCGTGGGTGCGCTGTACTGTAGTCAGTGCAGAAATCACAGCGCCCTCTGCTGGTCTGCTACAACAAACTACTCTGCTAAATTATTTGTATGACAGTATGACATGTTTAATAAACATACTACGAATTTTAAAAACCAGGTGCACCTTTTATTATTACCCCTGTTTAGCGGTGTGTGTGTAACAGGGTCAAAAAGGTGTTTCCACTTGCTACACTAATTTTCATGTATGGTCCCTTTAATTGCACTCTACCTGCACGCTCCACCCAGATAATGAACTAGTTCCGGTAGGGTCATTTAGATTCGCGCCAGCCGAGAGTGACTGGCTGCGGTGAGTGAGTGCTCCATGATAAAAGTATATTGTACTAATTGTATAACCATCTTATGGACTAATATTGATAAATACGTGTGTTTAAATGAATACTGTATGATTTGTGTTCATGCTACATTATATTTGTGGTAACATCAAGTTTGTTCACCTTATTATAGAGCATGCACGAGGGTGATTTGCGAATCTGATCACCGCTGTTTAATATGTTGTCAACAGGTACATATTTCTCAATTGTGTTGTTGTATAACTGTTTATATAAATGTTAGTAATTTAGATTCGCGCCAGCCGAGAGGGTGACTGGCTGCGAGCATGCACGAGGGTGATTTGCGAATCTGATCACCGCTGTTTAATATGTTGTCAACAGGTACATATTTCTCAATTGTGTTGTTGTATAACTGTTTATATAAATGCTAGTAATTTAGATTCGCGCCAGCCGAGAGGGTGACTGGCTGCGAGCATGCACGAGGGTGATTTGCGAATCTGATCACCGCTGTTTAATATGTTGTCAACAGAATAAAAGTCTGTCTTCAAGCGCGAATTGGTATCCATCCTGAGTTTTACACAACACAACGCAGAGACAACCCCGTTACAATGGTGCCGTGACCGTGACTCTGGAAGCAGCGTGCTGAAACGACTGATCTGAGATTTCCAGAGGAGTTCGTGCCGTGGGTGACGAGAGAGTTTTCGCGTCGGAGCTGTTTGGCGCAATATCGCTTTTGTCCACAAGGAGGAGTAAAGGAACACGTTTCACCGTTGAGAGGAGCAAAGTTCTGAACTTTGGACTGAGAACATTTTGAGAACTGAAGATTTTTTTTGTTATCTGAGTTTCTTATCAAGAAAAGGAGTGTATATTTTTTTCATTTGGATAATCATTTTTTTGTTCAACATTGGTATTGTCAATATAGGATATGGAGTCAGAGAACAGTTTTGGTAGAGGTAGAGGTCTCTTCATGTTTTCTCCTATGCCATCAGTTGGGAGAGGCAGACTTGATTATACTCCTGTCACATTGACTCCAATGTCTGCCTTAGAGGCTGTTCAATATGTAAATGATTATTCAAGTCCTCGACCACCTCAGTTTAGTGAAGGTGGACTGAAACAACCAAGTCTGAGAGGGGATGAGTCGATGGAATTAATAATGGGAATGGTAGAACGAATGGGACGCTCTATGGGGGAGAGCATTGCTTCCTGTTTAGAGTCTAAAATGTGTAGTTCAAGTAATGCGGACTCATCTGTCTTGAACAGAGTTCTAAAATCTGAAATCAAAGAACCTGTTTGTTTTAGGGGTGATCGGGCTGATCCATACACAATACATGAGTGGGAAGCCATAGTGCTGTCATATTTGCGCAAAATAGGGATGCCAGTCGAAGAACAAGCTGATGAAGTCATGAGTAGGCTTATGGGCCGGGCACGGGAAGTTGTGAGGGTGGGCTTGCGCAGTAACCCCTCTATTGATTTGTCCAAAAGTCCAAGTCCTATTTTTGATTTGCTGAAACAACACTTCAGTGACACAGCTTTTTCTAGCATGCCATTAGCTGATTTTTATAGCACAAGACGCGCATCTCCTTCCCCATCAAGCGGATGCTCTTGCTGCGTTGGGTGAAAATGCTTATTTTTCAACTATGGACCTCACATCTGGCTACTATAATGTAGAAGTTCATGAAGATGACCGGAAATACACAGCGTTTACATCACCTTTTGGGTTATACGAATATAATCGTTTACCGCAGGGGCTGTGTAACAGTCCGGCCACTTTCATGCGGATGATGTTGACGATATTCGGGGATCAGAATTTCAACAGCCTATTATGTTATCTGGATGATGTCCTGGTGTTTGCACCCACCAAAGAGTTGGCGTTAGAGCGTCTGGAAATTGTGTTTAAGCGTTTGAAGGCTCATAACCTCAAGCTTGCTCCGAAGAAATGTCATCTCTTGCGGAGTTCTGTGAAACTTTTAGGTCACATCATCAGTGCGGACGGTATTGCTACCGATCCTGAAAAAGTCCACGCCATCGCTTCTGTCAGTGAGGATGATCCTATGGTTGAAGGTACTGATGTCCCCTGCCGGCAGAAATTAAGATCTTTTCTGGGTATGGTAGTGTTTTACCAGCAGTGCATTGAAGATTGTTCAGCTATTGCCAAACCATTGTTCAAACTTACTACTGGAACAAAGGCTCCACGTGGAAAACGGAAGCGTCAAATGTATCAGAGAGAGTTGTCTTCTTCAGATTGGACTGAGGAATCTAGGCAAGCTTTTGTACAAATGAAGAAAGCCTTGCTTGAAAAAGTCGTGTTGTCCCATCCAAATTTTGATGAGCCATTCTTGCTTTCAGTGGATGTGTCAAGTAATGGACTCGGGGCAGTTTTGTCCCAGCTTCCTGCTGGTGGAACAGTAGCTAGGCCGGTTGCTTTCGCAAGCAAGTCACTCAGTCACGATACCCTGCGCATAGATTGGAGTTTTTCGCCATGAAATGGGCTATCTGTGACAAATTTCATCATTGGCTCAGGGGTCAGAAATTTACTGTCTGGACAGACAACAACCCATTAACGTATATTCTGTCCAAAGCTAAATTGGATGCATGCGAACACAGATGGGTTGCTAAACTAGCACCATACCAGTTTGATATTAAGTATGTTCCTGGTCCAAAAAACGTAGTTGCTGATGCCCTGAGCCGAGAGCCCTTTGTGCACCCTAGTGTACTCCATCGTCTGACGAGAGTTCCTTATGATAAATTGCTGGCAGAGGCTGAAGCTGTAAAAAGACCATATCCAAGATGTCTTTCGCTGGTCTACTCACCCCTTTGACAGTACTCCTGATACTGGAGGAGTGGCCGTTGCCTGCCATACAGTTAAAGTCTCCTTACCTGGCACAATGTCAAAGCAGGAAGTGGAGTCTGTTCTGCACTCTTGTAGGCATAGCGATGAAAACATCAAGTCACATGCCTTCTTGCTGCCTCACCTTCCACAAGCAATAATGCCATCGGAATCACCAGACTTTGATGTGCTGTCCCATAAACATCTAATTAAGGAACAACAGGAAGATAATATCTTGAGCAGGGTGATTTGCTTTGTCGAAAGAAGACAGAGACCAAATAGGAGGGAGCGAATGAATGAGCCAGCAGCTTTCCCAGTGCGTATCCACTCTGATAGAGGAGCCAACTTTGAGAGTGCCCTGATCGCTGAGCTGTTGAATGTCTCTGGAGTCCAAAAGTCGAGAACAACTCCCTGTCATCCGATGGGTAACGGAGCATGTGAGAGGATGAACAGGATGCTGGGCAATATGATACGTGCTCTGCCAGCAAAGACCAAGAACAACACAGCTACCTTCTGATGGCACAAATGATGCAGACATGGATGATGTGGCGGAAGCTACAGATGTTCTTGAGACTATACAAGCCTTGGATACGGCTCAGTCTAATGAATTGGAGCATGATGTGATTGACAGCTCTGATACAACAACCCAGCTGAGAACTGAGGGTTATGATGATGTTGAGGGTATGGACAGGAGTGTACCTGAATCCATTGCAGATCAAGTTGAATTATTTGCTCCTGTTTCCTTGACTGCTGCGATGCTTAATGGTGGTCGCCTTGTAGAAGCTAATTCAGTGTCTAATATAAGTGTTGATAACTTTCCTGCTAAACGTTCACTAAGTCGTGTGAGATCCAGAGCTGGTAGACTGTTTAAACCAGTTACGAGATTGATTGAGATAATGAACCAGCAAAAAGTTCTGGGGTAAACATGATTTATGTTGCTTGAGTTTTATATGGTATCTCATATTTTTCTTTCTTTTTTTTTCTCTATGGTATACATTTTGCTCTATTGGTTAATGCAAATGATACTGTAATTGTTTATAGTGGTGTGTTTTGGTCCCTTTAATTGCACTCTACCTGCACGCTCCACCCAGATAATGAACTAGTTCCGGTAGGGTCATTTAGATTCGCGCCAGCCGAGAGGGTGACTGCTGCGGTGAGTGAGTGCTCCGTGATAAAAGTATAGTGTACTAATTGTATAACCGTCTTATGGACTAATATTGATAAATACGTGCGTTTAAATGAATACTGTATTTGTGTTCATGCTACATTATATTTGTGGTAACATCAAGTTTGTTCACCTTATTATAGAGCATGCACGAGGGTGATTTGCGAATCTGATCACCGCTGTTTAATATGTTGTCAACAGGTACATATTTCTCAATTGTGTTGTTGTATAACTGTTTATATAAATGTTAGTAATTTAGATTCGCGCCAGCCGAGAGGGTGACTGGTTGCGAGCATGCACGAGGGTGATTTGCGAATCTGATCACCGCTGTTTAATATGTTGTCAACAGGTACATATTTCTCAATTGTGTTGTTGTATAACTGTTTATATAAATGTTAGTAATTTAGATTCGCGCCAGCCGAGAGGGTGACTGGTTGCGAGCATGCACGAGGGTGATTTGCGAATCTGATCACTGCTGTTTAATATGTTGTCAACAGAATAAAAGTCTGTCTTCAAGCGCGAATTGGTATCCATCCTGAGTTTTACACAACGCAGAGACAACCCCGTTACATATGTGTGTGTTTATGTGACCTGATACCCGGATGTTGATCGGCGCGGCGTCAGTGCGCAGCTGCAGGCCGGACTTACTGAGGTGAGCAAAACAAGCTCAAACATTTGCAAACATACACAACATATATCGCGCTAACAGCAACATACAAACGTATACATGTGAAATAATCTGTTAGAGTCATGTTTGAAGGCTGTCTTTGTAATTCCGCTAACGTATCTTCAGTTCTGCATTTAGTTTTGATCTCTTCATCTGTTTACCATCGATATCCGCTGAATAATTAAATGTGTAGAAGACTCACATACATTTTCGTGGCCTGAAATTATCCAAGTAACCCTTTTCTAGTTGTTTTAAGTGATACCAAAGCATATTTGTCTGTGCGTTTGAACGTTTGTGTGTGAATGCGCCATAATTAGCATGCTAGCTTGGTAAGTTCAAGCAGAAAGATAAATAAATCAGCTTTATGGCAAAACCCGACAGTTCATTTCGTGTAGTACACTGGTCTTTGAAGTACACTAGAGAACTAATATCGTAGTATGGTCATCGTTCAGTGCCGTGATGTATGTATCTGGTTATTTTTACCATTTGCCATCAGTGTGATGTTGTGCATTGGGTTTGTGTAAGAAAGTTTGCAAGTATTAACACAAAAACAGTAGAATAAAATCTTTACTGCTTCATTACCTGGCTTGATGCAAATATTTTCATGGCATGCATACAGGGCATATACTGCGTCTATCAATAAAACAGTGCAGTTAACCACAGAGCTATAATGTGATGTGTGTGTCATGTCACAGGAACAGGAAAGGAGCAGCAGTTCATGGAAGACACCATAAGTCACCATAAGACAGGAGACAGCAGTCATCAGGAGGTGGGCAATGCTTTTGTTGGGTTTAACATTGTACATACTCGAGAAAACATCCATTAGCTGCATATGTGCATGCAAACATCTGACGAGCAGTTTGTTTTTATTACAGGACTCTGAAGACAGCGCAAAAGGTTAGTAATTTGCTTTTGTGTTTGATTTGGGTAAGTGAAGTTTGATTAAAATGACTGGATCGTAGGCTTGCCACGATAGACGGTGCTGACGGTGATACCGTTGTTAAGCCGCAACAAAGCCGTCACTTGCCCACCGCAGCACCGACCCCCACCGTTGTTTTGATTTTTTATAGTAATAAAAATCATTTCGTTCAGTAAAAGAACAGACACTACCGTTAAAAACTGAATGCGGCTGCTCAATGCAGCGTGCCGAACGACAGTCGCATCACAGATCAGATTTAATTTCTCCAGTGAGGAGAGTGAGTCGAGCTGACTGACAAGAAGAGTGAGGTGAGACAGACAAGACGATCACGGATGATTTAGTTTCGAAACGAAATGCAAAAGCACCTGTTTGGTAGGGGTGTGCGATATTAACAAAAAATAATATCTCAATATTTGCTGGGATTTTATCGATAACGATAATTAGACGATATTTTGCTGAGTGTGTTATTGTGCTGGTATCTTAAGGACTGCCATGGACAGCTGACTTGACATTCTTCATATTCTGTGCAGTGGTCAGTTCACACTGATAGAAATCAATATTTTTACATTTTATGGGCATTTTGACCTTTATAAAGCCTTTTTTTTTCTAAAAGTGTCCATTATCTTTTGAATACTGATATTTGAAATTATTTAAATAATAAAAGATACTCTGAATGTGAAATTAAAACCGCCAGTAGGTGGCAGCAAGTCACTGTTAATAAGTCAATGCGATTGAACCGAATCATTTAAACGATTAATTCAATCAGGAACAAAACTGTGTCATGTTGCTCAGAGACGCAAAACAGCGCTGTGGTTGTTTGGAATTATTTTTTGTTGTCAAAATAGCGCAAAAACAGGAAATATGGTGTCTAAAGCGTAAGTCTCTTAATTAACTTCTTGTTTATTGAACTGTTGTAAAAAAAATCAGTATCACAGTTGTAATCATTGTCATTTTTGGAGAAAAAAAAACGGCACTCTTTGTGTGAAATTGATTAACTAGGCTATTTGAAGTGGTATAAATATATACATTTTCTGCCCCCATGTCTTGAATTTGTGATCATTCTAAATGTGTTGTAATAGACTGCACTCTAAATGCGTGCGCGCTCTAGTCTAGACTTCATGTATGTGTGCACTCTGTAGGGGTGTTTTGAAAGTTTTTTGCAAAATATTCAATGTCAAATCGCACATCGTTAAAACAACAATTACGATATTATCGCAAACGATATATATCACACACCCCTATAACAAAGGCTATATCACAAATAAAGGCAGCTATTACTGTTTTTGGTATTGACATTTTCAAGTTAGGCTACTTGTCCAATTGGGCAAGTAAATTTCTCTTTCACTTGCCCGTCCAAAACATTCACTTGTCCCGAACAAGCGGACAAGCATTAATGCCGAGCCCTGCACTTTAAAGTGGATGAATTAGTGTCGCTGAAGAAAAATCTAGATAAACTAGTCAAAAACACCAAACTCTGAACTGAAAAGTGTAGAGGCGTCCAAAATACAGTTGCCGCGATAGACGGTGTTTTAGGTTATACCGGTGTTAAGCCGCAACACCGGTTACGTCATTTGCCTACCGTGGCACCGCCATTTGATTTTTTTGTCTTTTTGATTTTTTTATAGTAACAAAAATCATTTAGCCTTGTTCAGTTAGAGGACAGACACTTTTAAAAACTAAACGCTCAATGCTCCGTGCCGAACCGTGTGCGAACGACAGTGCTCCACGGAGCAGGAGTCAGATTTTATTTATTACGTGAGGAGAGTGAGTCGAGCTGACTGACAAGAAGAGTGAGGTGAGACAGACAAGACGATCACGGATGATTTAGTTTCGAAACGAAATGCAAAAGCACCTGTTTGGTAGGGGTGTGCGATATTAACAAAAAATAATATCTCAATATTTGCTGGGATTTTATCGATAACGATAATTAGACGATATTTTGCTGAGTGTGTTATTGTGCTGGTATCTTAAGGACTGCCATGGACAGCTGACTTGACATTCTTCATATTCTGTGCAGTGGTCAGTTCACACTGATAGAAATCAATATTTTTACATTTTATGGGCATTTTGACCTTTATAAAGCCTTTTTTTTTCTAAAAGTGTCCATTATCTTTTGAATACTGATATTTGAAATTATTTAAATAATAAAAGATACTCTGAATGTGAAATTAAAACCGCCAGTAGGTGGCAGCAAGTCACTGTTAATAAGTCAATGCGATTGAACCGAATCATTTAAACGATTAATTCAATCAGGAACAAAACTGTGTCATGTTGCTCAGAGACGCAAAACAGCGCTGTGGTTGTTTGGAATTATTTTTTGTTGTCAAAATAGCGCAAAAACAGGAAATATGGTGTCTAAAGCGTAAGTCTCTTAATTAACTTCTTGTTTATTGAACTGTTGTAAAAAAAATCAGTATCACAGTTGTAATCATTGTCATTTTTGGAGAAAAAAAAACGGCACTCTTTGTGTGAAATTGATTAACTAGGCTATTTGAAGTGGTATAAATATATACATTTTCTGCCCCCATGTCTTGAATTTGTGATCATTCTAAATGTGTTGTAATAGACTGCACTCTAAATGTGCGCGCGCACTAGTGTAGACTTCACGTAATGTATGCATGCACTCTGTAGGGGTGTTTTGAAAGTTTTTTGCAAAATACTCGATAATGTCAAATCTCACATCGTTAGAACAACAATTACGATATTATCGCAAACGATATATATCGCACACCCCTACTGTTTGGCAATATTTAGGATTTTGAAAAGCCTGCTGATTTTGCCGTTTATCTAAGGTGATTTTGGAAGTTTTTTTAAACATTCGTTTCTTATTTAATTGGTTCCACATTGTTTGCTGATTTTTACTTTATTTAAACTTTGTGTCATTTATTTATTTTATTTGACATCAAGGTGTATGCCATGCCTCCAGGCTTTCTTACTCGTTTTGCTAATAAACGTTCTACGTTTCTTATTTATTTGGTTATATATTATACATGTTTACTTGTTTCCAGTTTTGTACATATAAACTTTATGTAAGTTATTTGTTATTTTATATTAGGCATAGCCTGCCCTATAGCATGGTGTATATGTTAATAAAAGTTCTATGTTTTATATATACGCTAAAGTGAGTTTGACTTTGTATTTTGTTGTTGCATTCAAGCAATTGACACCTAACTGCCGCTAATTCGAAAGTGAAAGTAAAATGCGCACGGCGCTTTTAAGCTATTTAAAAGTGAGGAAAATTCAAACGAACTAAAAACGAACAATTGCTTTACTCCGAATTGCCGCTATTTGAAAGTGAAAGTAAAATTTTGCTTTTACAAGCTCTTTAAAAGCGAAGGAAAGCGAGGAAAAGAGGGGACGCCACCGCGGTGATACCGGTATTACCAGTGTTGTTACACGTCGATTAACCGGTGGGAAAATTTCCTCACCGTCACAACCCTACTGGATTGCTCATTATGTTCTAAACTGCCGTCAGGCAGTGAAACCACCGGAGTGTTCGAGCTGTCATCGATCTTACTATTCCCTACCAGCAGAGGGCATCACTGTCTGACATCCAAAAAACTGACCTAAGATCACCTGATTTGAAGTGTATCAGTCACATGGGATTTGTTTTTAAGATATGTGTTATCTGCAATGTTTATGGTCTTTTTTTGGGCAGGATTAGCAATATATTGAAATCGTTAAGGTGGGTGTGTCGGCTGCACACTGCCGACACAGGTAACTGATCCAACACAAAGTATATTTCTTTATGTACGTAATTATATGTAATATATTTAAACATGATCATATAGCCTATCTGGTATTAGTATCAGAAATTGATTTGAATAGGCTTTACAATGAATAATACAATACAAGTTTCTGTTACTACAGGGTTTCCCATACATTGACTTGTTTGTGGCATCCCGCCACAATATCAACACTGACCGCCACAAATAGATTTTCCAAAAGGCTTTGACTTCGTTGAATAAACATGAGCTCTGCACGGTTCAAAGTCAAAGCGCGGCACGTGTTTTTATATGAATGTATCTTTTTTGAAGGAAACCGATTGTCTTCAGAAAAGTTTTGATGTCATTTTCATTTAATCTTTACTATAATGCCTGATAAAGCAGCGTTCATGAGCGCAGTGCTGTTTTGTGTACAGCCGTTACTGGGGAGACCGCTATTTCTGCCGCTCTTAAAGCGCCTCCTGCTGGCAGAGAATTAATTTGCACTTTCAATAAGCCCATCTGTTTTATATTTATATTATAAACATATATATTTTCCTCAGGGGAAGTGCCGCCACACATAGAGTGTAATACTGTGGGAAACACTGTACTATATTGGTCTGTGTTATATTGAAATTCAAAGTAGGGCTGCAAGATATTAGGAAAAAACTGACAATATTGCAATATTTTTTATAAATATGTGCATTTATACAGTATGAATGAATACAGGTATTTTCACCAGAGGAATAGCTTTATTTGGAAAGAATTAATCACTAGAGTTAGTGGGGTGATTTTGTTGCATCTGCATAGAAAAAAAAGTTTTTCACTATATAAATTAAATATAGATTAATCCTTGTTAAAGCTACAAGAGTTATTTGGCCAAGTGCAGTGATATGTTTTCTATTTGTCATTTGTTGTTTGATTAAAGTTAATGACATTGACAAGAGGGAGCGCAGTATAGGCTGCTGTCACTTTAAACCCTGTAAAACCATTTTTGATCATGTTGGAGTGTGTTGTCATTGCTGACATGTTTAATAAACAGTTCACTCAATGGTTTCGCCTCTTTAAAACTTTTTTTATCTTTTCTGTTTGCCTGAATATTTTTGGTTACTGAAAGTTGGTACATCACTTGTTTTTATCTAATTTCTGAGTTCTGTGTTGGTTTGGTTCAAGTTCTGAAAATTTTACTTAGATATGTTTATGAGTGAGCAGTCGCTGTTGTGCTTTATCAGGATGCATCACATCACTTCCTGCGTTTGTGCAGTGAGAGTTTAGTTCAGATTTCAGAAATGTTCTGCCTTTTATATAGAACTCATTTTAAGAAATGTTATTCATTGCAATGTTTTTTTTTTTTTTTAATTTGTTTCTTCTTAACCGCTCTGCTCCTTTTAGAATTGGGCTCATTTCCATCTCCTGCATCCCTTGTAACCCTTACCTCTGCTTCATTACGACCCGGTCCAGACGAAAAAAACTCCCCCTGTCCTGTTGTCGGGGGTTCGTCGGACCCCCCTGAGGGAGAGAACAATGCAAAGTGGACCACTGTGGCCAACGGACAGCCCTCCTCCGCGGTGTCCCAGCGCTACATGCCCCGTGAGGTGCCCCCGCGCTTCCGCAACCAACAGGAACCAAAAGTGCTACTGAAGAGGGGCCAGCCGCCACTGTCCTGCATGCTGCTGGGGGGCGGAAACGGAGGGGACACCATGCCCCAACTTCCCCTGCAGGAGCAAGCTGATGACTCAGGTGGGGCGAATGAAAAGAAAATTATTGGATACAGAATGGACTTAATAAAATGAATTAAACAGAGCTGTGTGGTTCTTTTATAATACTTAATAAATCTCCATGCAAGGGTTAGAATTTTGTGATTTTTCTTTACTGTCAATTTTGATCTGTTTAATGCATCCTTGTTGAACAAAAGTATAATCATGTGGTGGTGGTTGTTTTTTTTTTTTTTGTTGGCTTTTATTCTTTTTTGATGTGGTGTGTTTTTCTCTTCCAGATCCTACAGTAGATTCAGTTTCTCTGCACTCATCGTCTGACACCTCTGCCACTCCCACTTATGCAAATTACACATGGGGGCTGGGCTCAGGACGTCAACCCTCCGCTCAGGGAATGGACAAGGATAATTCTGATGTTGAGAAATGGTCAAGACCGGAAGACTCATGGAATAGTGATCAGACTCCACATTCTCCCAGTTCGGGGATGGATGAGTCTGACGGCCTGGGAAAGGACAGTTCTTCTCGACTCTCTGAATATGCAGAAGCCAATGCGATAGGAGGTGCGTCTTCACACTCTGAGAATAAAGAATCCATTAAAGGTGTCAATCAAGACTTCAATTCCAAGGTGCCGCTGCTTTCTGGAGACCAGGAGGGCACTCAAGGTCTAAATCCAAATTACAACCCCGATGAAGCAGCCTCCAGTCGAAATCTCTTATTCCACACTGCTTCTGAGGAATCTTCTCCCACACCCTTGAGTCCAGCCAGTGCACTGTACCAGACACTCTGCAAGAACGAAGAGCGCATTACAGGGGATTGGACAGAGCTTCAAGCTGGACCAAATGGTGGTGGAGATGATGGAGTCTCCAATAAGGAAGTGTGGGATACAGGAGAAGACCCTGTTGGGAAGAGCAGTGATGCAGTAGTTGGAAGTTCTGGTGATGGCACTGGCATCTCTCAGGAAGTGTTGGACAGAGACACGGTAGGTTCAAACAAACAGGCAGCTACAGGATGGACCTCAGACTCAGCGGCTGGAGCATCAAAAGAGGATGTGAGAGAGATCTCTGAGGTAAGCACAGATAGTTTACAGGACTCTTCAGTGTTTGCGAACAGCGTGGCATCAGAAGACGACAATCAGAAAGCAGATGATGATTGGAATGGATCTGAGGGAGAATTAACTGGCAGAGAACGCAATGAGGATGCCAAAAATCTGGTCCAAAGCCCCTCAAAATGTCAGGCCCTCCCCCCAGAGGAAGCCTTACAGACCATGATCAATCACACTAACCTGGATCCTAAAGTACTGTGCAACACAGGATGGGGCAAGACCCAGATCAAGCAGAATGCCGCCTGGGATTTTGAGGGTGACAGTGGGAATGTTGGCTGGGATGTAGAAGAGCACACCGCCCATAGTAAGGAAGGCTGGCGGGAAGCAGGTGACCTTTCCAGCTCCAAAATGCAGAAGCAGGAGGTTGGCCAGGTGGGAAGAGATCAAGGGTGGACCGGGCATGGAGAAACAAGCGTTGGGAATGGTCGCAAAGGAAGCGGTTGGGGAGAAGGCCAGGAGGTTGAAGATACTAGCAGGAAGGAAGGGACGGGGTGGAACCAGGGTGGTGGAAGTGAGTGGACTCCATTACCCGAGGGTGGAGGCTGGAATGAAGAGAGAGACAGTGACTGCAAGAATCAGGATGAAGGGTTATGGGGCAGCCCGGAAGGGTCGGGACAGCGGAGTGGTGGCTTGGGAGGCGGCAGTGTCAAACAGCACCAGGGATGGGGTGAGAAGCTTCTTCCATCACGGACACCAAACAAACAAGCAGCACTTAAGACCCAAAATCAACAACAGCAATCACAAACCCAGCAGCAAATGCCGGGATATCCAAAAGCCTTGCAGGATCAGGGTCGTCCAGGAGAGACAGACGACCAGGGTAAAGGGTCTGGGTGGACCTGTGGGCCCATCCCTCAGATGCCTTCTGTTGTAGAGCCGAGTGGGTGGGAGGAACCCTTGCCGCAGTCCATCAACCGGAAGATGGAAATCGACGACGGCACATCTGCATGGGGGGATCCGTCACGCTACAACAGCAGGGCCGTCAATCTGTGGGATAAGAACAGCTCACAGGACCAACAGCAGTCGTCTGGGAGACAGGCTGGAGCTCCATCTAAAACTTCTGGTAAGAAGGCGGCAGTGCATTTTGAAGTAGTTAAACCATTTCAAATCAGAAACATCCCATTCATCAACACATGTTCACATTCCAGTTCCTGCGACATGGGCACGCAGCAGTGGTCCCTCCGATTCGTCCATGGACAGCAGTACAGCTGCTTGGGGGAAATCGTTTGATGGTTGGGGGGAATCCAGTGAACCAGGGAAAGGAGAAGGATGGGGAAATGTGCATTCCCATTCTACTAAATGTGGTAAGAGCCTGTCTAAGTGCACATGCTCAAGGGTTGCCAAGTCTGTGGTTTTTGCAAGGAATTGGGCTACTTTTAAACCATTGGCAGGTTTTTTCCCTGTGGGTTAAAGGTTTGACATGTTGCACCAATTATGCTTGTATTGAAATATTTCATTCTACCTAATTTATATTCTACAAATGATAATACTGTACTTAATGAGACACTGTGTTCACAACTACTATTATACAGTGATTATTTGGGCTAGTTTTGGGGCAAGTCATTGAAATAGTTTTTATTGGCCAGTGGCTTGGTTTTGTTCTGCAGATCTGGCAACCCTGAGAACAACTGTAAGATGGGGTTTCTCAAATGGCTGCATGACTGACTAAAATTCTAATTGTTGATTATTTCCCTTGATATTGAAATTGTGATTACATTCAAATGTATTTACATTAAAATACTTTTTTGTTGTGGGTAAAAGCATGTTGTGTTTTTTTATATAGATTACACATCCAAACTGGTCCATAGAGCACTCTGTTAGAAATCAGTAAAATTGCCGGACATAATTGCATATTTTGTCACTAACATTATTTTGGTTTGGTGATTTGCTATGGCTGCATGACTGACTAAAATTCTAATTGTTGATTATGTCCCTTGATATTGAAATTGTGATTACATTCAAATGTATTTACATTAAAATACTTTTTTGTTGTGGGTAACAGCATGTTGTGTTTTTTTTATATAGATTACACATCCAAACTGGTCCATAGAGCACTCCGTTAGAAATCAGTAAAATTGCCGGACATAATTGCATATTTGGTCACTAACATTATTTTGGTTTGGTGATTTGCTATTGCATTTGCTATTGTAACCAATCGCACATGTTTGCAGAGTAGATGAACGGAAATGTTAAGCACTACAAAAATGTTGTAAATGGTAACATTTGATACAATGAGAGTAAATCTAAATATAATGCTGGTTAATTAAATCTTTTCACAATTAGGTAATCATGGCAGCCGTAATTGTGATTGTGTTGCCAATTAATTGTGGAACTTTTCAAGTGTCATTTGAGCTGATCTTCATATTTACTATTAAGGTTCAAAGTCTATGCAAGAGGGATGGGGTGAGGAAGGCTCGACTGTATCCCGACACTCCAGTTTGGAGGAAGAGGGTGGTGGCACTGGTGTTTGGGGCAGTCGGGGATCTCAAAGCAACCTGTCCACATACAACTCCGGGGGCTGGGGGCAAGGTCAGGGGGCCAGGAGACTCAACGCTAAGGTATGTTGGGAGCTCTTTTTTGATCTCCCTAAGGCTTTTTTACTTAGGGAAAACTTATCGACTCCTAAGTAACCCTTTGGTTTGTCCCCCAGAGCCCTCTTAAAGGCAACAGTGGGGACTCGTGGGCATCTCCTGTGACTCGGCAGTTCTCAAACATGAGTGTTATGGTAAGCTCTTCGTTACCACTTTGCTGATCTGCTCTTGTGTGTTGCTGCAGATGTGTAGAAATATGCTGTATGTGTTTTTCAGGATGAAGACTCCAGTATGGGTCACGATAGTAGGCACGATAGGAGAGGAATGAATGATGGTGAGATGCGGAGAGGCGGCAGGACTGGGGGAGCCTTCCGCTCACAGATGTCCAAAGAGACGCCATGCGGGGAGACCGGACCTTACCTGGACAAGGTACTGAGACGCATCCAATCACATCTTCACTGAAGGGCAAAGAGAGTCATATCTAATAACAAATATCCCATGGCATATAAAAGCAGAAACCCTCTCGAAAACGAAAAGCAGCTGGACTTATTCCAGCCCTGAGTGACCCTGGAGCAACCTGTGAGATCAGATTTACCTGATGCTACTCAATATCAAGTGCTTTTTTTTTTTGGTCATATTCGACAAGCGGTTTCACTCGAAAGTACGTCACCATACAGAAGTCCATTGCCGCTTCTGTTTCATGCCGGCTGTTCAAGGTCACAAGGGTGAAAGTTCATTGGTAGATTTTAATGGACTCGAACTAAAAACCCTCCAAAGCCCTAAGCTTTAGCTGTTGCTCTTCTTTGCTGTTATTTTGAAGGTTGGAGGTCATAGTATGTTTGGCGGTGGTGGGATTCCACCATTGAGAGGGATTCATCAGGCTGGTGTGCACCCCTTAAACCCTTCCCCTGGGATACGAGCACAAGTGCCTCATCAGTTCCTGCCGCCTCAGGTCAGTTCTTGGTTTTAACACTGATAAATGGATGTTTATTAGCTCACAGTCATATCATGGTTCCTCCGTTGTTCTGCAGGTTCCTGGGCCAATTCTAAAGCCAATGGCGCCCCCTAGTGGAGGCATGTTCCCTCCACAGCTTTCCCCCCAACACCTCGCCATGCTCGGTGGCATTCATCCACACATGCAACAGTTTCAACTAGTATGTATCACATTTAGCCCTATCATGTAAGGTGTTTAAAAAGTGTTGTTTTAATGTTTTATGTACATTCTCTATCTCAGGCCTGTCAGCTCCTATTGCAACAACAACAACAACAACAACAGCAGCAGCAGTTTCTGAATCAGAGGAAGTTTCCTCCTCCTGTGAGACAACAGCACGACCCACAGCAGGTACAGCATCCAAGTAACCGCACAGCGCCCCCTACTGACTAATATTCAAGACGAACATTTACTGGACTGAAGCAACTTAAGTTTACTAAGTTGTCCATTCATCATTAAAAAAAACAAAAACAAAAAAAAACAAAGTCATATTCAAATGTCAGCATCAAATATGATCATCAGGCTTTTGAGAAACATTTTTGTTTTTAATGACCTCTCAGTCAGGATTGTATAGCATTTCATCATATGTTTTGATCATCAATCTTACAATTGGTTTACATTACAAGCTATCAGAATTTCATTCTTTGTTTTTTGGCCACATAAATATACATACATATAAATATACATGTAAATAGCAGCAAGGGTAAAACTGTCTCTGAATAAAACTGAGCTGTTTTTTCCTCCATATTCTCACTATTACAAGCTATCAGAATTTCATTCTTTGTTTTTTGGCCACATAAATATACATACATATAAATATACATGTAAATATCAGCAAGGGTAAAACTGTCTCTGAATAAAACTGAGCTGTTTTTTCCTCCGTATTCTCACTATATCAGACTTTATGAGCCATAAAAGCCTGATATATCAAATATGATACAAAACACAAAATGCATTATGCTGACTTATTTAAAGATTTTGTTTAAGGGTTCATTAAATGGTTTCTATTTTAAAAAAAAATGAGTTTGACCAACTAGCAGTTAGCCAATAAGTAATCAGTCTTATTTTTGGATTTACGGTAACTTTGAGTAATCTATGCTTTTATGTATCTGAATTTCAAAAAATTATAACTAGTCTTAAAGAAAATTAGATGACTATCTTGTAGGGCTGGGCAAAAAAATTGTTTTTTTCGATTAATCGTTTTTTTAAATGACGTCGATTCGATATCGATTCTCAAAAGCCGCGAATCGATCTTTTCCGGGATTTATTTCAGCACACATTTAAAATAAGATCTGATTAACGTGAATCTTATCATTAGTCTTCTCCACTAGATGTCACCCTTATTTACCTTGCGCGATGTTACAACAGAAAGCCTGTCATTCATTCAGCGCTTATCATGGCCATACGCGTGATTCGCAAAAATTAAATTAATGTTTTATGCCTTCATCTGATTACCAGAAAAATTAAGAACATTTTATAGGGCCCTATTATTGTTATTATTAAAAAAGGACCCATACAAAAAAAAGTATAGGTTTAAAATACAGGCATGTGGTTCTTAATTTCTTTTTATTAATTCACCATTTGTAAACTGATGTTTACTGTTCATTTTTTAGAAATATCAATAGCATTTGTATTAAAACTATATTCACTGAATGTAATCAAAAAATCGAGAATCGAATCGAATCGAGAGCTTGCGAATCGAAATCGAATCGAATCAGGACATCTGAATCGATACCCCAGACCTACTATCTTGTAAGACCAGTCTTTTCATTGATTTTCTCTACTTGGCAAACTGGCAGATTTACACTTTTTATGCATAAGTCAACATAACATTACAATCAAGATGAAATCTCTAATAACAAGTCTTAATATCTTATTCTGTGTTTTTAGGTATATTAACTGGAATACAAATACTCATGCTTTGAAAGAACATTTTGAATGGACCAAGTTTGTTTCATTAACGTGTGTTTTCTTTGTAGCTGGCGCGGATCATGGCAATTCTGCAGCAGCAGCAGGGTGTTGGGCCCAAACTCTCGCCGCCCCCCATGGGAGGACACGTCCCCAAACACCCAGACGTGCATCTCCACCAGCTGGGCATGAACGCACACAAACAGTCTGATGGGCCAGTGCATGCAGCCATGGGAGGATCTGAGCTGCACAGCAAAGCTCCTGCTGCTTTCACAGGTGAGGACCCCACCTCCTCAAACACATGAATGAATGAATGAATGAATGAACGTCTTTAAAGGGTTAGTTCACCCAAAAATTAATCCTATAGACAGCAAGGTAACTACCACGTTCAAGGTCCAGAAAAGTACCAAGATGATCGACAAAGTAGTCCGTGTGACGTCACTGGTTCAACTGTAAAGTTACGAAGCTGCGAGAATACTCGACACGAGGGTGAGTAATTAATGACAGAATTTTCATTTTTGGGTGAACTATCCCTTTAACTGTTGAGCATATTTTATTGGAATTTGCTGCTTTAAATGATATTAGAGGATGGTTTTATTCAAAATGTAATTAAAGGAATTGATGAATGTTTGAGAAATTAATGTTTCATTCATTCAATGAATGAATGAAATAAATCTGTTCCCATGAAGAAACAAACTCATCTACATCTTGGATGGCCTGAGGATGAGTAGATTTTCATTTGTAAGTTTCATTTCAAGTCTAAGAGCTTCTAAAAAAGAGCTATGTTCTTATTTTGCTGTAAAGAAAATATTTTATGTAATTTTCTTTGTCATTGAAGTTTTATTGTTGATGATTTGAATTTATACTGCTCTGAAATTTGCCATGAAATAGCCTTTGCTGCTATGATGTTAAATAAAATAAACAAACAAATGAATCCCATAATGTGAATATATCAATTCTTTTTATTTTCAAATATAAATGTGAAAGAGCTTATATAATTGCTAATGCAATTTTTTATTTACTCAGAGTTTGCCATGAAATTGCCTGATATATCATTTCAAGTTTTGTGGATTCATTTGATTACCATGAATATATACGTTTCTGAATATATACTGTATATATATGTGTATATGTATATATATACACACACATTTATTATTAATAAAATCATAAAACACAGAATCCAGAAAAATGGACAGCACAACATTTTGGCAAAAACAACAAAACATTTCATAGCATTTTATCTGTTATTGTTCAAATGTTAGTATATTATATAAAAAAAAATAAGGTGTTACTAATTCAGTTGATTAGACATTCTTTTTGATTAGAAGAATTTAATGACTATTTGATGATTAAAAATGAAAAAAAAAACATGTAATTTGAGAAAATGAATGAAAGTAGCACTGATTGGATAGGTGTTGAGCTCTGTGTGTGTGTTCAGGGCCGGTCAAGCAGGCCAGCGGCTCCTCGTTCTCTCAGTACGATGTTTTGGGCGGCAGCTGGCACCGAAGCACAGGAGGGAAGGTCGACGCATCTCCTGTCAACCCCACCTGGCCTCCAGGTAACATTCACACCAGATCTTTAGTGATTTCGTTGTTTTGAATTACCTAATCTGTCTTGTCTTTGTTCACTATCAAAAGCTCAAATCTGATTCTTAGGCATAGCCACACTACTGTTAAAAAAACAGAATTTGAATTTATTTTTATTTTTTTTTTTTAAAGAATCAAAAATATGTTTAAGTCAGTAATATTGTGAAATATAATTATATTTTTAAATAGCTGGTCTCTATGTGAATATATTCTAAAATGTAATTTATTTCTGTGATCAAAGCTGAATTTTCAGCATCATTACTCCAGTCTTCAGTGTCACATAGGGATGTAACGGTTACCGGTTTGAAGATAAATCATGATAAAATTCCCCACGGTTAGGATTACCGTTTCATCTTTTAATTGTCATTAAAACCGTATTAGATTACTGCGATTTGAACAACTCGTGATAAATAAATACTGTCCAGTCTTAAGTAACAGTCTCACGTGTTTTTTTATGAAACTTTTTCCAAGCTTTATTTGAACATTTACATATATTTCAACATGCTATCAAACTGTTGTCAGTCAAGTTTTCATTTAAAATCCGAACATCGTTGGTAATGTTATTGTTTTAGTGATTATGCAAACAAAAGCTCATTTTATTTGTTGTTTGTTGATTTTTAAGTATAAAACTTGAAGTGATTTATGTGTCGGTACTTTTTTAACATCTCCAGCACATATTAACAATAACGTGATAATACTGATAACCGTGATAATTTTGGTCACTATAATCGTGATAAGAAATTTTCATACCGTTACAACCCTATGAATCATATTCACGTATAATTTCTAAGTGCAATCTGCACACTTTTCCTGATTTTCTGCACTGATTTTAGAAGAAGATTTGTGATTTAAGCATGATAAAATGAGTTAAATTGAGTAGAAGTACTACCTCCTTATGTGTAGCTAAATGCATAATTAAATTAACCAAAATACTATAATTAACACACAAATACTGGATTTGACAGAAATCTGCAGCATATGCTCAAATTCCATGTGGGCCTGGTTATCAGGGTTTAAAAAGATGAAAATTATCACTTCATATCAAAACAGAATAAAGAAATATTTGCTGATCACTAGTAATTACATTTGAAATGAATCTTTTTAGACAAGAGCGAGCACTTCCTGTGGAGGACTTTCAGGAGCAGTTTTCTAGGCAGATGAGGAGAGTGGTGATACTGTGTGACAGGTCTGCACTGAAGGACCAGGACCCGTGTCTTTTAGTATCATCACAACATCACTCTAAAATCCAGCGGGGTTTCAGTAACAGCAGGGGGTTAATATAAAAGAGCATTCCCCCAGCAGGCAGGCCTCTCTTCCCCAGCTGGGACTATCCTGACCCTGAGAGGAGAGCTCGGTTGAGCCTGAAGGGTCCCAGACGGTCAAATTCACTCATTTTTCCCACTGGGGTTTAAATAACAAGACTACTCTGTCTCTAGTCACACGCAAACAGCACTTAGTGTTATTGCGGCTAGTTGGCTAACTAGAGGGGCTTTTGTTGGGGGGCTAACGGGGGCTTTCTCTTGATTAGCCTATTTGTTAACAGCATTACGAGTTCTGTCATTTTCAGGGAAAGGAACCCCCACCCCATAGAAAAGGCTCTGAGAGTAAAAGAGGCATTTGGAAACCAGTAAGTTTAGAAGACAGAAGAGAATTCATGTTTTCCAGACCATTTCACCGGACTGAATAAGAGCTCACAGTGTTTGTGAGGTGAGTCTGTGTTATTTGCACCATTTAATAATGTGTGGCTATTTAGTGAAAGGACCTTTCAAAAATGATTTCATAATATCAACATTTTTGTGGGGTCTGCACACAAAAGTCCACTAGTGCAAAAGCTTCTTTGCATTTTTTCTGTATAATACAATTTGTATTCCTAGCACGACAGTTTGAGTAAAAAAATGTTAATGGACAGATTAACATGATTTTCAGATTATCTCTGTTTTTATTTTGACGGCAATAATTGAGCTGTTATGAATTTCTCAGGTTTGTGTAAAAAACCTGATCATGTTCTCGAGCATGAATTGAGAATGATCCAAAGGGCATTTTGTGCTTCAATGGAAGCAAGAACATCTGACTGTCTGTGCAAAGAGTTCACATGA
>NW_015536713.1:29965-43631 GCF_001515605.1 Sinocyclocheilus anshuiensis | reverse complement strand
CTTCAGAAATCATTCTAATATGCTGATTTGCTGCTCAAGAAACATTTCTGATTAGTATCAATGTTGAAAACAGTTGTGTTGCACAATTTTTTTTTTCAAGGATTCTTTGATGAATTGGGAAGTGCAAAAGCATTTATTTGAAACATTTGTAACATTGTAAATGTCTTTACTGTGAGTTTATGCATCAATTTAATGCCTCCTTTATGAGTAAGTATATATTTCTTCTTCGTACTCATCCCAAACCTTTAAACGTCAGTGTACTTTTTTGGCAATCTAAACCGCAACCCGTAGAAATCTGATGCTTACAAAACCCTACGCAAAGCACATTCAGAAGAGCCTTAAAATACGTTTTTTTGGAAATCAGTTTCAGTCTGAATTGTCATATTGGAGTTGTATCACATTTCACAGTAACAGTTCTTGTTTCGTTTTAAGTTGTATGTGACAAAGTTCAAGAACTGCTCTGTCCGATTCAGTGAATGATTAGTCTGGTCAAATAAGCTAATCAAAGGACTTGAAGACTGATTTGTGAGTCCTGATACATGTTAAAAGCAGCCGTTATAAAACAGAGTTCCGGTCCTTGATTCTGATTGGTTGAGCCACGTTCGAAGCTGTTGTAAATTACTCTACAAACATACACCTTTGTTTACGTTTGTGTGTTGCTTGGCAACCACTTTGTTGGAACCATAACCTTTCTGAGGAACTACACTGTTTGGTGGAAGAATACTGTTTTTATTAATATCATTACACTTTATTTGCTCTGTTTCATTTTGTGAAACCTAACTACGTATATGGAATAACCGTTTTATAAAAGCAATAAGCCCCGTGAAGCCGTGGTTTACAGTGAATTTATAACAGCTAAGGGTGTTTTACACACTCCGCTTCACGTCGTGCCTAACAACACCCCTTAGCTGTTATAAATTCACTGTAAACCACGGCTTCACGGGGCTTATTGCTTTAGCCCATAAGAGTCATTTTACTTTCCCATCACATTCAGTCCAGCTCAGTATTTTATGTCAGATATTATATTAAAGTCACCCAACATCAGGAGCCTCACAGTATGCAAGTGTTTGACTTTCTCATGCATTTATTGCTGTAATGTTTCATCTCACTCTTAGAGTTTCAGCCGGGCGTCCCGTGGAAGGGCGTCCAGAGCCCCGAGCCCGAGCCTGACCCCTACATGAGCCCTGCGGGAATGCTGGGATCCTCCGTGCTCGGTGACACCGAGCATCATCTGCTGCAAGACAGCACAGGTACTGAGGCAGTTCACGTTAACCTCGTCTCATCTTCAGACAGAGCGACCGTGTTTACCACACGAGGTGTATCGCACCGCTTCTGTCTGACGTAACGAGTCAGGAGTTTAGGTCATTGTGCAAAATAATGATTCGTTCCCTCATTTCACACACAAAAACAAGGACAGAACAATTATCAAACAAAACAGTTAGTAAAAAGTAGGGTCTGGAAAAGCACTTACAAGACTCTTTTAAAACATCAGGCTTTTATGGCTCATATAGTCTGATAAAGCGAGAATATGGAGAAAAAAAAACAGCTCAATTTTATTCAGAGACTCAAACTGAGCAAAATTATGCAATTTGTTGCAGATGCTGATATTTATATGATCAAAAAGATGAAAATGCTTGTAATGTAAATCAGTGAGATCTTTCTAACAGTATAGAGCAGATACTGACATAAAATGCTATAAATATCAGTCGTCACTCTATATCTCCATTCTCAGTAAAATTAGATTGAAATGATCAGAACATATAATGCAGTGATCGAGAGATGAAGAAATAAAGGCTCCTCAGAAGATGTGAGATGTTCTGGAGGCTCCGCTGAGGAACAGTGAAAGTGAAGCTTCTGGAAACAAACGCTCCTCAAAAGATCCTGAGGATCAGATTTGAGACTCTAATAAATGATTGATGGAGAATCAAGTAAAGCTGAGCTGCTTCAGTCTAGTAAGAGTTCATCTGGAAATATGACTGCAGTTATTCTGAAGTTTACTTGATAAAAATCAGTCAAGATTTGACACGAGAAAGACACGTGAAGCTGAAGCTGGACGTTTGTATAGTTTACTTGAAAAAAAAAAAAAGTTTAATCTATCAATCAGGCAGCAGAAGGCATGCAGTAGATTGTGTTCAGTTTTATTTCAGCAAAGTTTTTTTTATTTAGAGGCCTTATGAATTTGATCTGCTATGCGTACTTGAAAATGTAACTGTGTGTCTGTCTGTGATCAGGGTCAAACTCTCTGAACACCTGTATGCCTTCACCTGGTGCCTGGCCATACAGTGCCTCAGAAACGCCCCTCGCTGCACATGGCACAGGTAACGGTGGCTTAAAAACCTTTGCACATTTTCATTTAAACTGTATTTAGCATGTTGGTAGGATTTCGCATCTCCTCGTGCCGTTTCCAGCGAAATACTCCGAGCTGAAGTCCAGTTGGCCGCCGGAGCCCATCGGACACGGCAAATCATGGCGGACCAATCGCAGCACTTCTCACCTGTCCCGCCCCCCTCCGGGTCTCTCCAGTCAGAAGCAGCTGTGGGTGGGGGAGGGGCCTTGGATGCCCAGGGCGTGGGGGGGCGGAGCCAGCGGCCCAGAGCCACCCTTTAAATCAGGTACTGCAAGCACACATTCACACAGACGTATGTGAAGAGCAGCCTGTTCATGTCCCGTGTTCTTCAGAGTGGAGCGATGGAGGAGCTGCAGCGGGAAAATCATGGCTGTTACTGAGAAACCTCACGCCGCAGGTGTGTACAAACACACACACACACACACATATATATATTTATATATATTTATATATTTATATATATTTATATATATATATTTATATATATACTATATACACACACACACAAACACACACACACATATATAAACGCAAACACATACTACTGTTCAAAGATTTTAATGTTTTTAAAAAGTATTCTGCTCACTGCATTTATTTGATCAAAAATATGATAAAAACAGTAATATTATGAAATAGTATTACAATTTAATTCAGTTTTGATCACAGGAATAAATTACATTTTACAATATATTCACATAGAAAACTCATTTTAAATAGTAATAATAGTTCAATTTTGGCAGTTTTTAAACTATTTTTGATCAAATAAATGCAGCGATGGTGTGTACCTGAAGTATTTGCTGCTACTTGCATGTCGGTTTTAAGTGGTTTTACTGTATTTGTCAGGATATTTAGTACAGCAAAGCATTTGATTTTTGTGTTTTCCTGTGGTTTGTGTGCAGATCGACGGCTCGACCCTAAAGACGATCTGTCTGCAGCACGGCCCTCTTCTGACCTTTCACCTCGGCCTGACGCAGGGCAGTGCTCTGATTCGCTACTGCAGCCCTCATGAAGCCGCCAAAGCCCAGAGCGCCCTGCACATGTGAGTCACACTAACACAAATATGTGTTTACTGATTATATGCAACCCTGGACCACAAAACCAGTCTTAAATCGCTGGGGTATATTTGTAGCAATAGCCAAAAATACAATTTTGACCCATACAATGTTTTTTTGGCTATTGCTACAGATATACCCCAGTGACTTAAGACTGCTTTTGTGCTGCAGGGTCACATATTAAGTAAAATTAAGTAGTGAAAGCCTTCTTGCAGTAGATGTGCTCATATATAAAAACACCTGCGATTCACAACTACCCGCTAATGTGCTCACGTTCAGTAGCCTCGCTGATAAGTTTGGGTGAGTAAAGGCAGAAACACACAAGATATAGTACCTTCAGTGCCCTGTAGATGGCGATATCACTTCTTTTGTAGCAGAAATAAACTGCAGCAAAAACGTTAGGTGCCATGGTTACCCACACAGACACTATTATAGTTTTTGTTAATATTGTAAATTAGGTTTTATTTTCATTTTCTGCTTTTGTTCATTTTAGTTATTTGAGTTATTTTTTATTATTTACGTTTTAGTATTTTTGTTGTTGTTTTTTTGTCATTTTTTGTACTTGCTGTTTTTAAATGTCTATATAGTTATTCATTTGTTTATCAAGTTTTTTTTTTAATTTACATTTATTCCAAGAAAATGGTTATAGTTTTTGTTTTAGTTAACTATAATAACCCCTAGTAGAACTTAATCATTTAAGTTATACTTTATGTATAATTATAATACTAGGCTATACAATTACAAAATTTACAGTGTTTATTTATTGGTTTAATTTTATTTATATAGAATTTAAATATTTAAGTTATGCTTTATGTATAATATTATACTATATAATTACATAATTGTATAAAAACTTAATACAATGATATTTTCTTTTTATTCATATACAATATTTAGATGTTTCAATATTTCAGATATTTTATTTGCATAGATGTACAGATCAATCAGTCATCATATTTAGAGTTGTCCACGTACTGATACTGTATTAATGTCAAAATCAATAACTGTTTGACCTGTTTTAAATATATTTACTGCTGTTAAATGGCTGGTTGATGCAAAACATTCCTGATTGAGTTCACAACGCAGGTCACATCAACACCCCGGAAGTGTTAACATGTTAATAAATTGAATACATCTCAAACATGAATGCAAGAACTTTCTAGTAAGTTTTATTTACTTTTTTAGTGATCTGAAGTGTTTTCATGTTCAGGTGCGTTCTGGGAAACACCACCATCCTGGCCGAGTTTATGAGTGAGGAGGACGTCGTCCATTACTTCACACATTCCCAGGCCGCAGGGTCACCCGAGGGCTCGCCCGGCTCTGACCCTGCCCCGCGAGAGGCCGAGCGTCCCGTGGGCACCGGAGTGGACAGAGATGCGGCGGTGGAAGCGCCGGGACTCGCCCTCCTCAGCCAATGGAGCAACAGCGCAGGGGAGGGGGCGGGGAAAGGGGTCTGGGGAGGCGTGGCTCTCGGTTACCACGGCAGCAGCCTATGGGGCGGTCCTCAGTTAGAGGACGGCACAGCTGGGTTGTTGCCAGGCAACCTGCTTGGAGGCGGGACAGACAGTTTGTGATTGACAGCAGTCAGTTATTGAGATACTGGTACGTGGAGTTTAAAGTGTGTCAAACTGCAATGTAATGATTGTTTCCAAACATGTGGAAGCCCATGCATTATTATAATATTTCAGTGTAGTTTTCACAAGACAAGGGTGTATCTCATGAAAACATTTATTTTTTATTTTTTTTTACCCTAAACTTCCAAGGAAAAAGAATTTATACTGTGCATAAGTTTATTTTAGGGCCATTAAGAAATTGGCGTTGTGACATTATTTTTAATGACAGTTCCCAGCTAATTCAAATTACTGTAATGCATTAATGCACATATATATATATACACACACACACACACACATATATATATATATATATATATACACAGTTGTCAACATTTGAAGTGGATCAAAAATGTTCAATAAAGTTGTCCTAAGACAAGAACGCATTTTGGTTTTAGGACAACTTTCATGAAAGGTTTTGATCCACTTCAAATGTTGACTACTGTATGTGTATATATAGTTTTTATTTATATATAAAGGTTGTACAACAAATATTACTGTGATGAATAAATGCTAGCGGAATTGTCATGAAAATATCACAATGCAAAAAATATATATACCGGTAAATTACATGTCTATATGTAAAATTAAACGTATTCTGGAGGTGTATTTTTATTTATTGAATGAAAAATAAGTCACCAAAAAAGCGTAATGTGTGGCCTCTGTATGTTTTCATTATTTTTGCAGTTGTTTCTGGTGACACACTGCAGCTTTAAGACAGACACACACACACACACACACACACACACACACACACACACTTTGAACAAACACTCGCATTCAGAGAGCTACATTTCCACACAAACACTGGACACGTCGACAAGCTTTTGTATCTATCCAGTGAGATATTAAACACACAGGTGCAGTGTGAGTGTCATGGATTTGCTTACAGACATTCTCATCATTGCCAGAGTTAAGCTATCATGTATTTGAATACAGGGACTGTTCCTAAAGGCCTTCTTTCCCACACACACTCTCTCTCTCACACACACACACACACACACACACTGCTCAACTTGAACGACTGATTTCAGTTTGATGTTATGCAGGCACTGTTTGACTCTTTGACAGCAGATTTATTGATTTAATTAGAGAGCAACAGCATTCGAAGCTGGTAGATGCGTGAAACTAAAAAAACACACCTAGGTCTCATTTCACTCCAGAATCGAGCCTATTTTTAGGACCAGTTTTTTTTTTTTTTGGTGATTGTTTTAAGGATGGCTGAGCACATTTACTCACTCGATCTCAGTATTGTAATGCTAGACGTTTTCTAATTCTCATTGCCATAACAGTAATATTTACTACGCTACAGTGAAATACTGTAACGCAATTAGCTTGTAATTAAAACAAACTAGTATCATGATAAAGAAAGGCTTTACGTTTTAAAACAATGCCATTTTCGGCATGATAGCTAGTAATGAGAACTTGGAGGAAAATGTTGATTGCAAAACGAGCGTGGCAATGCAAAGAATTGTAACTGTCCTTAAAACGAGCTATTTTCATTATTTTGTTGTGATTCCGGACTGAAAAAGCTGTGTTTTGGGAGGTTCACGCAGGTCCGTTCCTTGCCTGTGGATTCTCTCATTCAGACCTTCCACTGTTCCCTTGATCTGTTCGTCAGGTTTGCTGTTACATTTATAGATTCGTACATTGTTTTAATTTTTTTGCTAAGGCTATACAAGTTATCTTCAAAGACTTTCAAGTGAGCGGAGGGACGTCTATACCGTGTGTATGTATGCACTTGACTGTTTTTGCTCTGTGTTTGTGTGCAGCTGTGCATTGTTGATTGTGCACTATACACTGCTGGGTGTGTTTTACGAACATTGGCATTATCGGGTTTCTGCGATTGGCGTTTCTCGTGTTTTTTAAGCGTACTCGTGTAGCCTTTTGTATCGGCTGAACTGCAATAATGATTCTACAAGCATTTCTAAGACACGAGCGCGTGACTGTCCAGAGTTTACAAACAGCTGAAAGATGTATGTTTTTATGCGTCTGCACTGTTGTTTGTGTTTTAAATCAAGACTAACACTCCTTTTAGTGTTTTGATTTTTGAGATTTTACAGAGAAGAAAAAAAAGAAGTGAAGAGTTCATTTAAATAAAAGTGACATGCAGCTGCTCTGAAGACCGAAGCATCAGATCTGTGGTTGTTTTTTGTCATACGTGTTAATAACCGTAAACAGATTGTGTCTCGGCTGTAAAACGTCTCAGGTTACTTATGTAACCATGGTTCCCTGAGTAGGGAACGAGACACTGCGTCCTCTAGGTTTCCCATAGCGACCCCTAGAGGACGCAGTTCGAAGTTCCCATGAAAGGGAACGTCTCAGGTTACTTATGTAACCATGGTTCCCTGAGTAGGGAACGAGACACTGCGTCCTCTAGGGGTCACTATGGGAAACCTAGAGGACGCAGTTCGAAGTTCCCATGAAAGGGAACGTCTCAGGTTACTTATGTAACCATGGTTCCCTGAGTAGGGAACGAGACACTGCGTCCTCTAGGTTTCCCATAGCGACCCCTAGAGGACGCAGTTCGAAGTTCCCATGAAAGGGAACTATCAGTGTGTTTAGAGGTACAAGTCAACTGGGTTTCTTTGACTCTGATCATTCATAGAAATGTATACAGATCAGCGGTTTCACTCGTAGATTTGATTTGAAATGTCCTTTTGATTATGTAGATGTTTTGATTTGTAATTCCAGATGGTCTTTAATTTTTTATTTAATTGTATTTCCAGTATCATTAATCATTAGATGCTACTGAATGCACATTGAAATAGATTTGCATTTTTTTTCCATGTATAGTATAAGTTTGTATGATTATTATTATTATTATGATTATGATTATTATTATTCTCTCAGCTCAGCTGCTAACCTGTCCGTGTGAAAGGTAAGTTAGCAGGTTCAGCTGTGTATATTTAATCGAAGTCGTCTTACCTTTTAATTGTGAATGTTTTGCTGTATGCAATTACAGATGATCTTTATTTCTTAGGTAGCTCTTATAGTAAAGATCAATAAATCAAACAATTACATTACACTAGTTGATGCACATTAGTTAGGCTATAAATGTGGAGTTTGATGTGTGTCTTGTATGAGTCATATATATATATATATCACTAATACATGAGTTATATATAATGGTAAAGTGATAAACAAGCTTAAGTCTGGGAATCTTTAGGCTATATTTATGCTTGAGTTTCTTTGTTTAGATTCCAGGACTTGCACTCAATTGTGTAGGCTATATTATATTTGCACATTGTTTCAAAGCAGCTTTACCGAAATTCAAAATGTTCATTTTTATTATGTAATATCTTAATTCCGGATTAAACAGGATAGTTTGGAGACGCTGAAACATGAACCAGACGTGTGCTGGTATTGAGTGAGTAAATGTAAACATTAAATAAACACGTATAATGTTTCTCGGCTGAATTTAGTCGTTTGTTTTGCGGCGAGACCTGCAGCTAGTTTCGTTTTCAGTTTATGCTGTGATGCGTGGATGTGTTTAAAAAATCATGCTTTTACTTCACTATCTGGTACAACTTGTGCGCTTTTAAAAGTGCAAGTTCCGTTTTGTTATATTTTTGTTAAACATTCATACAGTGGCACACTGTCTGCAAACGTTATTTCAATTCAGGTTCATTAGCGCTTTTCACATGAGCCTACACACAAAGCAGCTTTACAGGAAATGCATCTACATTACAAGTTCGATCTGTTATCAGAAGTGAATGTGTCCAAGTGTCACGATAATAGAATCATACAGTTTGCTGTTAATTATTATTTTAATTGCAATCGTTTAACCGAACAGTCAGACAGGTGCGTCCTCCAGACTGCTACCGTATTCATATTTGCAGGAGCTGCGGATCAGTTTAGCGTTATTTAATGCGTGCTAATGGCTTATTAATGAATGTTTTATGAAGTGTCGCGTTCTGCGGGCTTGGTGGCGTCACCGAGAATGGAAGCTCGCTCGCATCGCGGAACACAGCGAGCTGAGAGATGAGCGGGACCCACTGATTAACGTGAGTGCGACTGTGTTCTTTATTTTATTGTGCATGTTCAGGAGATCTGTTTGAAGTCAAGATCAGCTGGAGAAACCTCAGCATCAGCGCATCGCACGCGACGCATCATCATCCGCCGAAATGATCGAATAAATTAATGCTTGTGTCGATAAAGAGTCGCTGTGTTTGCATTGCAGATTTCCTCGATGGACTGTTCAGATCTGGAGATTTTTATAAAACCACAAACATCTGATGATTAGTTTGTGACTCGTGAACAGATAGATGGCGGCCCGAGCATTGCATGTTAATAAATGTGATGATTCTCATCCTGCGATTTAAGAAGATGCAAAGATGGAGATGTTCTCTGATATCACCCTGTTTTTAAATGGTGTGCTGCTTATACCACGTTTTTGTTACTTGTAATAATACCACAGTACTTTGTAAATATCTTTGCGTGCCACAGTATTAGTATATGTTTTTGTAAGTGTGTGATGATAATACTTTAGTCCAGCATTTAGACGCTGCTGTTTTGATAACATTGACCATTAGTGCATGTCATTAACCCCGACTGTGTGGATTTAAAGGGATAGTTCTCTTAAAATAGTGTAATTTACTACCATTAGAGCTGCTAGCATGTGTGATGTTTTGAGATGTTCATAAGCTCAGATGCTGTCAGTGTGTTGGTCAGCCTGTTGTGATGCTGCGGTCTCCAGAGGACCAGGTTGGCATGGCAACACTGAGACCATCCACTTCCTGGAAGAGAGTCGTGAATCACATGCATACGGTTCAGATGGTGCCACTGATGCTGCTGGGGGAAGATCTAGAGCTTATTCTTGTATACATCAATTATTACAGTATCGTGTGTAAAATCTATAGATTTCACAAAATCGTTTGTTTTTGTTTTGTATCATAAGGCTTTAGGTACGTGTTTTAGGAACACACCGTACATCACATTTCACAAGTGAAAAACCTGTATTAAATGGTTTGTTATGACTAGTATTTGCTCCTCCCACTGGTGTGTTTGCAGCGTTCTGATTGGCTTTCGTCTGCAGATGGCTCTACTGTGTAGGAGGGGCTTGTCACTATCAGGGCGTTCAGGGAGTGACTCTCTGGTTGGCATGGGGCCCGGGGTTGTTACGGTGACCCCTGAGGGTCACAACAGGTCGTGGGAGACCCTGGTGGTCGCCCCGGAGACGCCCATCTTCCTCATGACCCCCGCCACTCAGACCATCTCTGGGATCTTCACTTGGACGGCTCTGCTGCTCACCTGCCAACAGGTACCACACATATGTTTATATTCATGAACGTGTTCCTTACACTGAACCCAGAGGAACTTCTAGACTCCACCTTAAAGCAGAGTTTACATACTGGATTTATTGCATTGTGAAAATACACAATTATATAATAAAGCTGTAATGCACTGCTGGCCATTTTGCCAAATTAAAACTAGGGAGACTTCAACTCCCATAATGCATTGTGCTCAACCCGGCTTTCTGTGAGTGGAGATACAGAAATGCGGAAGTACGATCTGTAGTTTTCACAAAAGACGACCGCTGATTACTTTAGCTGATAAATTAACGTGAATATCTTGGGGCAGGTAACACGTTTATTTATATATTTATAAGTAATACAGACTTTGGCTGGTTGAAAATCTGCAAGCTTATACCCTTTAAGCAGTTATATATTATTACATATTTAATCATGTTTCATATGGTCAAAGTATGTATTCTCTTTTGTTTATATAAAACAAATATTTTATTGATGTATAAATGTGAAAAATATAATGTTAATATTACTGTAAATATTAATATGTATCATTTATTACATGATTGTTTTCTGTTTATTATATTAAAATTTTAGGACAAAAAATCTCCGCTAATGCTGGAAACTATTGTGAGCCCTATTACTCGCACATTACTATCATATCAAAGGTTACAATAGCCCAACTATTAAATTAAATTGCTATTTATTTTTAGACATAATAATCAACACTCACATTTTGTAATGCAAACATGTAAATTACACAAGGCAGTTTTCAAATTCAAACTTCTGAAAATGCCATATTTGTATATTATGATATTTATTGTAAGGTTCAAATTACATAATATATCTGTGGTATCATAGAGGTTCAGCTGACACGTATTGAAAGAGGTTGATGAGCAGTTGCTGTGGCAACAGGTGGCATGACATCAGAGAGCAGAGGTTGTTGCATAGCAACAGCATTCAGAACTATCGCCATGTCAACCCCGGATGCGACAGTCATTGCGCGCTACAGCTAAAGTCTGTCCACACTGGATGAGACAAGCAACCGTTGCAAATCATTTGAACTTTCTGTCAGTACGTCATAGAACGAGGCAGTTTACTGTCGCGTCGCATCCAGTGTAGACAGCATCACTGATAATAATGGGTTCTATTGTATTTTGTCACGTCGCACAGCGCCGCTCGCATCTGGTGCAGACACGGTGTCTGTGTGCGTGTGTTGTGATAGTGCAGCTTATATGAACCTGTAAAACACACACAAACACACACGGAAAGCTGTGGTGACAGAAGAGCCACCTGCTCCACTGACACACACACATACAGAGACATGCTTTTATTCACATGTGTTTGACTTTACATACACAGAAACTTCTCACTTAAACAGGAAGTTCTGTTTCTGCTCCGTTTACGTGTTTAAATTATTGCCATGATTGTATTATTTACAGTACAGCATCCATATATTAATGCATGCATATTAATTCGAATAATAAACGGCCAAATAAGAGTACCCTTACAGAAGAACCACATGAATTTCACATGTTTTCCTCATGTGATCACATGTAGACAACATAATAGAGCACATGTGGGATTAACATGTGGATCACATGTAACAAACACTGTGCATTTTCAGCTCGGGTTGTAGTGCCTTGTAGCTTTCTTTGTTAATTAGTTAGTTGACATGTACTAGGCATGATAATAAATCTAAAAGTACACATTAATATCAAATAATCATGTCTGTCTGTCTGTGTGTCTCAGATCTACATGCACTTGCGCTACTATAACACTCCTAACGAGCAGCGGCACATCGTCCGCATCCTCTTCATCGTGCCGATCTACGCCTTCGACTCGTGGCTCAGTCTGCTGTTCTTCACTAACGAGGAGTATTACGTCTACTTCAACACCGTCCGCGACTGCTACGCACTGTGCATTTTCAGCTCGGGTTGTAGTGCCTTGTAGCTTTCTTTGTTAATTAGTTAGTTGACATGTACTAGGCATGATAATAAATCTAAAAGTACACATTAATATCAAATAATCATGTCTGTCTGTCTGTGTGTCTCAGATCTACATGCACTTGCGCTACTATAACACTCCTAACGAGCAGCGGCACATCGTTCGCATCCTCTTCATCATGCCGATCTACGCCTTCGACTCGTGGCTCAGTCTGCTGTTCTTCACTAACGAGGAGTATCTACTTCAACACCGTCCGCGACTGCTACGAAGGTCAGACGTGCATCTCCACTATTTACAGTTAGAAATGTAATGTTTTAATTTCTAATGTGGTTTAAGTACTGCGTTTAATTAATTACTCTAAATAAATTATATTTTAATTAATGTAATAATATTTCATTATGTATTATATTATGTGTTTAATTTATACATTTATACCATTTCAAGTGTGAAAAGCCCTATAGTTTCATAATCGATGACTTTTGCAACATTAGCGCTTTTTTTAATCATCTTAAGTCTGGCTGGTTTAGGCCTATCATGGATAAATAAATATGTGACTAAAACCACCAGTAGGTGGCAGCAAGTCCCTGTCTTAATGAGTGATTCATTGAATCATTCATTCACACAATTCATTCAGAACGGCTGATTCATTTAGAAACGAAGCAAGGGACCGTCATTATGAATGGATGATTGAATCATTGACTCAAATGATTCATTCAAAAACAGAGTCATTCAGGAACAAAACATCTTTAAATAAAACAAAAACCCATACAGGGGTATTTTTTTGCTTTCATGACTTGAATTATAGGGGCATTCTAACTATATTATAATAGGTTTCATCACGCAGTCAATGCTTTTGGATTCACAAAATGTGTTTTTGTTTTTTTTTGGCAAAGTGAGTGGCATACTCAATAATGTCAGCTCGCTTTTCGTTAAAAAAAACGATTACGATATTATCTTAGATGATTAATATTGCACGATAATTCCAGTCGAAACAGTGATTTATTGTAAATGTTAGTAAGGCATGTAGAAATATTATCAGGTGGTGTGGTGATGAATCACAGTGAGGAACATGATGGTGAGATTTCGGTCACGTTTGGTTAAGTTATGAGCTTTGTCTCAGATGTTTCTACTAATATTCAAATAACAGACCCAAATGAGTCAGTAGTCGTCATCCAGTTACAGTCAAAAGCCGGGTTCCTTCTGAGATCTGTAGTTCTTTAGTTCTCTGTTTGCTGTGTAGGAGCAAGCATTGTGATATGAAGTCGATTTCAGTGGTTCTGATGATGATGATTTATGTGTGTTTCTGCAGCGTTTGTCATCTATAACTTCTTGAGTTTGTGTTACGAGTATCTGGGCGGCGAGAGCGCCATCATGGCCGAGATCAGAGGAAAACCCATCCAGTGAGTTCAGCATTCACTCTTCCTCTCTGCTTCTCTGTCACATGATAAATCAGCTGAT
>NW_015536713.1:28950-29849 GCF_001515605.1 Sinocyclocheilus anshuiensis | reverse complement strand
AAATGGCTGCAATATAACAAAGAGTGAAAAATTGAAGGGGGTCTGAATACTTTCCGTACCCACTGTATATATATGGATAAGGAATTTTAAATGAAATGGTATCTTGAAACATAATCATTTATTTTAAATTTAAATTTTTTTGTACAAAAAATTTAAACAAAAAAAATAACATACTTTATATTCAATTTATGGACTAATTTACACAATGCAGAATAAAAGTAATATATTAAAATAAATAAAAGTATATATAAAAATAGCGTGATTGAATCTTTACTATTTTGATATTTTTTATATATATTTTTGGGGGATTTTGCCATACATTTGATAACCTGGACTTTTCTGTGTAATACAAGGATCAAACTACACAACATTTGTAAATGACGAGGGTCCTCAGTGTTTATCACACATTTCTTGTTTTAGGTTTTTCTTGACCTTGATTTGGAAAGGGTTTTTTTTGTTGTTGTAAAAAAGAAAAGGTACACTATCTACATTTTTGTAAATAATAATAATAATACCAGCTAATTCCAGGCTACTTTATAATTTTTTTTTCTTTTCAGTTTGTTTGTGATTTTAAGACTGAAAAAGGTCATTATAGTCAATTGAAGTCAGTTCACTTCTTGAATGAGTTCCGTGTCTTTCTGAAGTGTTTATTTATTTTATTTAATGAATGGTTGAATAATGTGTGTGTCTCAGGCGACGCTGCAGTTCTGTGTGGTGAAGCCGCTGATGGCCGTGATCACCGTCATCCTGCAGGCCTTTGGGAAATACAGAGACGGAGACTTCAAGTGTGTCCATTCATCTCAGTCATCACACACACTCACACACTCACACTCTCACACACGCACACTCTCACACACGCAAACAAACACACGCACACACTCACACTCTCTCTCTCACAC
>NW_015536713.1:19986-28894 GCF_001515605.1 Sinocyclocheilus anshuiensis | reverse complement strand
CTCTCTCTCTCTCTCTCTCTCTCTCTCACACACACACTCGCACGCGGACACACACGCGCACACACACTCTCACACACACACACACACAGACATCAGTGAGTGTTTTATTAAAGCCTGATCGTAAAGCGCATCTCTCTCTGTGTCTCTGTATTTATACGTGACCGTCATCTATAACATCTCGGTCAGTCTCTCTCTCTACGCTCTCTTCCTCTTCTACTTGGCCACTCGTGATCTGCTGGAGCCGTACGGCCCCATGCTGAAGTTCCTCTTGGTCAAATCCGTCATCTTCCTCTCCTTCTGGCAGGGTGAGTCTTCATCACGTCAGCCTTCATCTCATAATCTGCTTGATCTAGCGATTTGACATTTGATTTTAAGCGATTTCCCCAAATAACACAACACCTCAAAGAGGTTTTTTGGACCTTTCATGTAAATCATCCCTGCTGGAGAAAAGTTTGAAGGTTTGCATTTGCAGTTTTGTCTGGAACTTGAGGATTTGCTCAATAAATCAGGATGATTTCTCAAAAGTGATGACTTTTGAATGTAATTTACCCTTTATCTTTTCTCAAAGCAGATTGGAAAAAGTATCAACATGTGACAGTCATTTTCGGGCCACTGAATGCAAAATAAAGCATGTTCATTAAACAGAAATAGCCTTTAAAATAATTCAAAATAATTTACAAACTTGTAACTTAAAAAGTCCTAAAATATTAAAATGTTAATAAATAATTGTAATAAATATTAAAATGATCAAATAAGATGTTAAATATAAATATCTTAAAATATTTAAAAATCTTAAAATGATAAAAATATAAGATGTTGGTCTAAATATTATTATAAAAAAATTGATATAATTCTTAAATATAAATCTAAGTATCTTAATTTTAAATGTTCAAAAAGCAAGTATGATGATGAATGTTGTGTGGAAAATTACAGTAGTTTTGTAATTCAATTTTTGTAAATTTGACATTCAGTATTAAAGTACACAATTTCTAAAACATTAATGTTAATGAACATGTTAATGCAACAATTGTATTTTTTAATGATGAAATAAAAGCAGTGTCTCTTTTTTATGTAGAGATGATGTTTTATAAGTACTGTTAATAAATTTTATTCTTACATATAAATCTAAATATCTCAAATGAAAGCAAAATATAGATCTAAATGTTATGTGAAAAATTATGTTTTGTATCATTATTATACAAATATACACTTTAAAATAAGACTTGAAATGACGTGTTAAAGAGCATGTTAAATACTATTGTTTTTTTAGGTGATGGCAGAGAAATGTATTTCCTTTTGTGTTGTAGGGATGCTGTTTCACTAAATATTATTGTTAAATAATGAATATAATCCTTAAATATAAATCTAAAACTACAGTTGTTCTGCAACATGTAACAAAACATCTTGATTTACTCACTGGTCTTGTTAAAGTGTGTTCGTTTCTATCTGTGTTAGATGGATTAGACAGTAGAAATGCTTTGGCGAAAGTACAACTCTATCATCTTGTGTGCTGTAGGGATGCTGCTGGCCATTCTGGAGAAATGCGGCGCGATTCCTCGCATCAACTCTCCTGATGTCAGCGTGGGGGAGGGGACGGTTGCCGCCGGTTACCAGAACTTCATCATCTGCATCGAGATGTTCTTCGCCGCTCTGGCGCTCAGACACGCGTTCACATACAAGGTCTACATGGACAAGAGACTCGACATCCAGGGTGCCTGCTTTTGTAGTGATATATTTGATACTGTTTATATGATTCGCAAACTCAATTTGATTTGTTTCAGTTCGATTCAGTTTTCCCTGCCGTGGCATGCACTGAGAGTCTGTGAGAGACGTATTTCAGCTTTGTAAATGTGTGAAATCTTCAATGTTTCTGACTGATCTTTCTATTTTTCTTACTCTCTATCGTGTCTGTCATCCCTCATTCCTGGGTTTGTTTCTATTTCAATATATTAATTTCTCTGTGGATATGCTGTGGTTTTGTCTGGTTCGTTCGTGTTTCTCTGTGTTTTGTGTCGATTCCTCGCATCAACTCTCCTGATGTCAGCGTGGGGGAGGGGACGGTTGCCGCCGGTTACCAGAACTTCATCATCTGCATCGAGATGTTCTTCGCCGCTCTGGCGCTCAGACACGCGTTCACATACAAGGTCTACATGGACAAGAGACTCGACATCCAGGGTGCCTGCTTTTGTAGTGATATATTTGATACGGTTTATATGATTCGCAAACTCAATTTGATTTGTTTCAGTTCGATTCAGTTTTCCCTGCCGTGGCATGCACTGAGAGTCTGTGAGAGACGTATTTCAGCTTTGTAAATGTGTGAAATCTTCAATGTTTCTGACTGATCTTTCTATTTTTCTTCCTCTATCGTGTCTGTCATCCCTCATTCCTGGGTTTGTTTCTATTTCAATATATTCATTTCTCTGTGGATATGCTGTGGTTTTGTCTGTTTCGTTCGTGTTTCTCTGTGTTTTGTGTCCATCTCTGTCTCTCTCAGGCTGTGTTCCTGTCTATGGCCAGTACGGTAGGTTTACTCTGGATTTTTATTTTCTATATGTTTTCGCTATCTTTGTTTAATACATAATTTACTTTTAATACACATCCTGTGTGTCTGTACTGAGAACCTTTCATTTGATTTAAGTCAGTTTCTTTCATCATGTTTAGTTTAGGTTTTTTTTGTATCAAAATACTACTTATTTATATATTTTTTTTAGTTCCCAAACTAAAAATGTGCTACTAGCTGAACAAAAATATTTTTATTTATATTACTTTTAATATTAAAATGTTAAAATATTTTACCTTTTATTTTAGATTACATTTATTTTAAGTAACAAGTATATTTTAATGACTTTATTCTTAGTTTTAGATATAAAAATCCTGACTGTGTTTGCTGTTTTTCCAATTAAATGCTCTCTAGTTTGAGACCAAACTCTAACCCTGTTTATTAAAAATGAGACGTGATACAACATAAGTTTACAGTCAGCCTTTAAAGAATAATTTATTTTTCTATAGCATCTTTCTTCATATGTACAATGTTGCCTCATATTGCATGTGAGTCCAGATGCTATTTTGGAAATACAATATATATATATTTTAAGATTTGTGTAAAAATCTATAGTAACATGCTTCAATCATGGTTTTGTCAGGCTGTGGCATTAACTAAAGGCTATAACTGACACCAACTTCATATTTAAATAGGAAGAATGTCTACACAGGAAAGAAAGGTTCTTTTGTCAAGCAGTTGTATGCTCAATAAAACGTTCTGTCTGTCTGTGTTTCAGGTCGTTGTGCTCCCATGAGCATCTCCAGCAGTCTGAAGGAGACGATGAATCCGGGCGACATGCTGCAGGACGCCATCCATAACTTCTCTCCGGCGTATCAGCAGTACACACAGCAGAGCCGCTGCGAACCGCTGAGCCGCTCCAACAGCTGCAGCAACGAGAAAACCCTGCTGCTCAGCTCTGACGACGAGTTCTGACGCGCTCTCAAACCCTAGTGAGATCACGATCATGGTGCCTGCATAGACAGCATGTTTGGGCATCATCAGTGCTTCCAGACAGAAGGCAGCAAAACTACTGTATGCTGCCTTGAGGGACGATGCTGTGGCCAAAATATTGATAGAAAATACTTTAATCCAGTGGATCTGAAACCATACCAAACAATACCAGCTTTGATCAAATCAGAGCACACAATCGCTGTATTAATGTTACTGAACGTTCTGGTTATGAACGGAAATGTTCTTCCAGTAATGTTACTAGAATGTTCGTTCAAACTTCTGCTCTCAAAATGTTGATGGAATGTTTTTTTCCTGCAATGTTTTGGAAGTTTGTGTAACGTTTTTTTTAATGTTTCGGAATGTTCAGAGAACCTGCAAAAGTAATGTTCCCAGAATGTTTGCACAATAAAATGGAATGTTCCCTTAATTGCACAACAGAGAAAAATGTTTTTAAAACATTTCAAAAACTAGACGTTCAGAGAAAATCCAGAAATAATGTTTACTTAACTTAATAAGAACATTAGCAAAAAGCTGGGAAGCACACTTCATAAAATTTATATCATATTCTAATCAATATCAAAAATACTTCAGATAAATCATGATGCTATCAGGCCCCCAACATAATTTGTATTCCAAAACACATTATTTTGCAAACCATTTTTTCAAAGTTCAAACCAATAATAAGTAAATAAATATATATTTTTCTACATTGTATCCCCTCTGTTTGGAAACGCTGGAACTGCTCTGTCTGGATTCATTATCGATATGATGCTCAACTGAGCACCGAACCAGCGTTTGAGTCAAAAACAAACCTCTCTTTAAAACTGACTAAACTTTAAAGGCAAACAGAATAATGTTTGCTGCTTTTCTGCACATTTAGAATGTAATGAAAGAATAAGCATTTGAGTAAAATGATCTTCAGAATTAAATATATGTGAATTTAAAAGTGCACAGTTTGAGAATCACTGGTTTAATTCAAACTGGATCACTGCATGTGTGTCACGTGAAGCTGCTGCCTGTGTAGGGCGTCTCAGATCACTCACTAATGAGGGTTTATTAGCTGCAGCAGACAGGAGGAGGATTATGAATCATAATGTCGTGCCATATAAACACACACTCTCCTCTCGGCACTTTCTACATGTGTATTTCAGGGTAACGTGAAGATTTATTTACATGAAGTGTCTAGATTATAAACTGCTGCATAATAAACTACAGGAGCAACTAGTTAATGACTGAATGCCTTAAACATCTGTTACTCTCATGTGGTTCACTGGATTTAAAACTAGTAAATATCTGCAGATTTGAATAAAGAAAATTAGTTTGTCATTTTTTTATTTTCTTTCTTAAGTTCTCCAGCCGTGTAAAATAGCCTAACTGTAGAAGCACAGTTTTCTGGTAGAAGTTTTCTGGTTTATTACTTTGTCGAATGTGAGCTCTTCTGAGCTGCTGAATCTGTTGTTGTGTTTTAAAGCTTCCACAGGAGGACGCCGCTTTGTTCTAGTTTTATTTTCATGTCAGTCACTTTCGATTTAGTAGGTATAGGAAGCGTGATAAAATGGCGTACAGTAGGCCTACAGGTAAGATCTAAATAACAACAATAATAATGATAAATAAGTATGTTTAAGTCAATGATCCACCAGATTCTGATCGATCCTTTATTTGATTGTCTTGCCTCATCATCAAACTCTTTCAGTTGTTAAATTTAGCATTTTGAAAGAAGCAAGCATTAAGTAAATAATGTATAAATATACGCATTTATTAGGTACTAAAACTCACGACACTATACAGCATATGAATCGAAATTTGAATACTTTTTCTGTGATTTAAGTGTAGATATTTATACAGCGCTGATGTGTTTGTGTGCGTTGCGGTTTTGAACTACACAAGTGCTACACTGTTAGAGAAGAAAATGTCGTTTCAATGTTATGTGTCGAACTTTTTTTTTTTTTGCCTTTTTGTCTTCTCTTTTAAATGTCAGATATGTATTCGGAATCGTTTCAGCCACACAGCACGCATGGCTAGATTAACTATTTGTTTTTGTGTTTGCATCAGGCAGAAGAAGTCCAGATTTCGAACGCCCCAACAGTAAGTCAATGAAATGATTTGACCGTAATAACAGAGTGTGCATTGTTTTATAGTTCTGATGAATATGTAGTGACTGTAACTTTGCATTTTTCAGTGTTTTATATATCTGAATGCATTTAATACAAAAAAAGATGATCAGCTATTAATATTCAGTGTAGTAAATGTTAAACAAGAAATGTGTTTGAGAATTCTGCTCTTATAAATCTATAAAAGTTCTTTGTCACTGAAGCATCAGGCAAAATGGCAGTGAAACGATGTTCAGTGTTTCATTTGTCTCTCTTGTAGTATGAATGTCTTGTATGTTCCAGTATGATGTGAGGATTGTGAATATTAAATGTCTGATTTCACTCTTTGCAGTGAGGATAGTTCTTCTGGGGAAGAGCGTGTCAGAAAACAGTCTGGTGGGAAACTTCATCTCAGGACGAGCAGCGTTTGACAGTGAAGCTCCTCCAGATGTTGTAGAGAGAGTCGGAGGAAGACTGAAGGACAGACACGTGATGCTCATCAACAGTCCTCAGCTGCTCCAGACGAACATCTCAGATCATCAGCTCACACAGACAGTGAGAGAGTGTGTGTTTCTGTCTGATCCAGGACCTCATGTCTTCATAATCACACTGCAGTATAAAGACTTCACCGAGGAGGACCTGAGAAGAGTGAAATATATGCTGGAGAGATTCAGTGAAGAGGCCATTAAACGCTCTATAGTGATCACGACTGATGAAGAGACGAAAGCTAATGAATTCATTCAACGATTAACTGCTGAATGTGGAGGAGGACATCTGCAGCTTGATCATGAAATAAAGAGACAGTTCTCTGGAATATCGCAGCAATTAGAGACGATACTCAGAGAAAGCAATGAAGAATTTCTCACATGTGACATATTTGATGATGCTGAAGAAACATTGGTGGATGAAGATCAGAGCAGATCGGAGATGCAAGAGGATGATTCTGATAAGATGGGAAAAATTCTTTGCCACTCACGATTGAAAAGTTGTAAGTTTTCATAAATATTTGTGAACAGTTCTGATGCCAGATTAATAAACACCAGGGGCCAATTGGACCAGCTTGACATAAAAAAGTTGGGTGTAAGCTCTACACTGGCCTTAGTTATCTCCAGTCTTTTGATAAATATTTACACCTGTTGCACCAACAAAAACTATGACCAGGCGAAACTAGAGTGTGTGCAGAATTATTAGGAAAGCCAATACTGATGATATGTCTTTTACACGCACATTTTTACCAATTTAAACCACATTAATCTTAAAGTGTCATGAAACCCTAAAACAATTTTTTTGATATGTTAACAGATATGTACAGCTTGCACATCAATGACAACAACAGTGACATTCATCGTGTTTCTTATTACATTTACATTTACTAATTTAGCAGATGCTATTTATCCAAAGTGACTTACAATTGAGGAAAACAACAAGCGATTTATAAAGAGGCACATAAACACAGGAAGTGCACATAATACAAGGTTTTAGGCATTGTTTAGATTAATACTCACTTGTAGATCTCAGAATGTAGATCCGTAGTAGTCAGTGGAAGTAGGAGGGTGCTGAGCATGTGGCTGTTCTATACACAAGCATCAATGTCTTGAACTTGTGCAGTGAGATAAAGAGAGGTGTAACATGGGCTCGTTAAAGACCAGTCATGCCGCTGCATTCTGAATTATTTGTAGAGGTTTGATAGTGCTTGATGAAAGTCCAGCCAAAAGAGCATTGCAGTAGTCCAGCCTAGAAATGACAAGGGTCTGGACAAGAAGTTGTGCAGCATGCTCCGTTAGAAAGGGCCTGATCTTTCTGATGTTGTGCAATGCAAACCTGCAAGATCGGGCAGTCTTTGCAATTGGTCTTTGAAGATCAGCTGGTCATCGAAGATTACACCAAGATTTCTGACCGAAGTCGATGGGGGGTAATTGTAGAAGAACCTAGCTGGATGGAGAAATCATACTGTAGAGTTGGAGTGGCAGGGAAGACAAGAAGCTCAGTCTTTGCCAGGTTGAGCTGTAGGTGAGGTTCTTTCATCTAGTCTGTGCAGCTACCGTTGAATCATCTGGTTGAAATGAAATATAGAGCTGTGTGTCATCATCAGCATAGCAATGGTAGGAGAAGCCATGTGCCTGTATGATGGGACCCAGTGATGTAGTGTATATGGAGAAGAGGAGGGGTCCAAGAACTGATCCCTGAGGAACCCCAGTGACCAGTTGATGTGCTTTGGATACCTCCCCTCCCCAAGCCACCCTGAAAGACCTACCAGTGAGATAGGATTCAAACCAGCGAAGTGGAATCCCTGTGATGCCCAGTGATGAGAGGGCAGACAGGAGGATCTGATGATTAAAAGTGTCAAAGGCAGCAGATAGATCCAGCAGGACAGGAGGATCTGATGATTGACAGTTTCAAAAGCAGCAGATAGATCCAGCAGAATAAGAACTGATGATTTGGAATCAGCTTTTGCAATCCGCAAGGCTTCCGTGACTGACAGTAGCGCAGTCTCGGTTGAATGGCCACTCCTGAAACCTGACTGGTTAGCGTCCAGTTTGTTGTTCTGCGAAAGAAACCATGATACCTGGTTGAAAACAACTAGTTAGAGAGTTTTCGCTATGAATGAAAGGAGAGAGACAGGTCTGTAGCTATCTGTAAGTGAAGTGTTTAATGTAGGTTTTTTGAGCAGTGGGGTTACCCGAGCCAGCTTGAATAAAGTGGGGAAAGTGCCTGTGAGAAGAGATAGGATGGCTGGAGAAGTTTTGATACTTCTGCCTCAGTGAGGGGACAGAAGGAGAAGACGGGAGTTTTAGCAGTGGGTGTGGTTGGTTTGAGGTCCTGTGTATGTGGAGCTGAGAACTGACTGCTGATTGTTTTAGTTTTGTCTGTGAAGAATGTGGCAAAATCCTCAGCTTTTAAACAGGTGGTGGAGAGGGAAAGAGATAATTTAATGTTTTGAAGAGATTACGTGTGTCTGGAGTGCTGTTGATCTTGTTGTGGAATTATGAAGATTTAGCAGTATGGACTTGAGCAGAGAAAGATGAAAGCAAAGACTGATACATACTCAGGTCTGACGGATCTTTTGATTTGCACCATTTTCTCTCTGCTGCCCTGAGTTTGGTCCGATGCTCACGAAGAACATCGGATAACCAGGGGTTAGAAGGGGCAGCCCATGCTGGCCTGGAGGAGAGAGGACAGATATTGTCTAGACAAGTTAAGTTAAAGTTAAAGGGGTCCTAATATGCTCTTTTACAAAGTCTTGATTTTGTTTTGGGGGTGTACTAGAACAGGCTCTCATACTAGGTTGTTCGAAAAACACATTATTTTTCACATATTTTACATT
>NW_015536713.1:17685-19408 GCF_001515605.1 Sinocyclocheilus anshuiensis | reverse complement strand
TGTGCTGTGTTTGGTTAGCTGGGCCGAAATGTGCTGTGATTGGTTAGCTGGGCCAGTGTGTGTTGTGATTGGCACCACTCGGCGCCTGGTCGGGAAATGTCATGTCCCTTACCATAGCCGCCCTGCTGCAAGCTTTAGTGTAAATATTGTCAAAATCAAATCAGTTTGAGCGCGATTTAAACCCGGATGATTGTAACCACTCTAAGTTCGTCTGCCTTGGGAAAGCTAACATGTCTCCGACATAGTGATAACACTCGTTGCCTTCTCTAGTGCAGCTCAACCAGGTCTCGTCTCATTTGTCGATATTTGTGATATCACAAATCCCAGAAAATATGCGTTGTAGTCCAAACGAGTCATTCGTTGTAGTTTTTGAAAAGTGATTTCTGTTAAATAAAATATCTCCTTTTGAAGTGGACTTTGAGCTTTGTAACTTTGCAGATCTTTTTTATGCTCAACCAGCAACATTACAGACTAACTAAAGATGAAAAAGTGAAAAAGCATAATAGGACCCCTTTAAAGTTAATGGAATAAAGTCTGCTTTGTTGACAGCTGACTGACAATTCCAGAGACCCACAGAGAAATAGAGAGCTGCAGTAGAAGAGGTGCAGATAGGTTGTGGGTTAGTAAGATTGCGTTGCCGTCTGCGTTTGATGTTAGAGCGTTGTTGCGAGACTAACCGGAATGTATTGAAAACATTACAGAGGTGGAAAAAAGAGGGCAGAAAGGAGAGTGTGTAAAGGGAAGAAATGGAAATACTTAAGTGCCTTGCCAGCTGATAGCTATTATTCTTATTACAAATAATTGTAATCAAAATAACAATTATAATGAAAGAAGAAAAGTATAAATAGATAGCAAATGAAATAATCCTTCCTAGCAGCAAGTAAAAATCTAAACAACAGAAATAGAAATAAAGTATTAAGCAAACACTTACTGCCTTCTCTGCTGACTAATCGCTTCTCCTTATTAAGGTAAAAGTGGTTAGTTTTTCATTTTTTGGAGCCATTTCGTTCTTTTGTTTTAAAAAGCAAAGTTGAACCAACTTTATGAAAAGTGCCTATATGCATTTATTCGGAGTGGGGATTGGCTGCTGTGGCTCAGTTTCTGAGCTTTCCTCCACATTTATTCATGAGAGTGTACTTTTATGATCCAATCACTGCGCTGTATTGTCCATGAGATCGTATTGTAGCGGATAATTCAAATCTCATGAAAGATTTTCTGCGCTGTCAGTTCACAGCAAACAATGATATACTGTAGACTGAAAATTGAAAGGCTGGACAAAAATAGTAACTATGCCTTTATTCTTTCTGTGCTGAACTGATGTGTGACACTTTAATAAATACTATTCATTTTGTATATCAAAATGTGTAAGACTTGTAATGTTTTTTTAAAGAAGTCTTCTGCTCATCAAGGCTGCATTTATTTGATCAAAAATACAGAAAACAGTAATGTTATTACAATGTAACATAATGGTTTCTATTTTAATATCCTTAAAAATAGAAGTTATTCCTGTGATCAAAGCTGAATTTCCATCAGCCATTACTCCAGTATAAAGTGTCACATGATCCTTCAGAAATCATTCTGTACTGACCCCAAACTTTTGAACTGTAGTGTATATTGTTAGAAAGTATTTCTATTTTAAATAAATGCTCCTTTTTAATTTTTATTCATCAAAGAATCCTGAAAAAAGTATCACAGGTTCCAAAAAAAAAAAGATATTAGGCAG
>NW_015536713.1:6870-17455 GCF_001515605.1 Sinocyclocheilus anshuiensis | reverse complement strand
TAAATCAGTATATTAGAATGATTTCTGAAGATCATGTGACACTGAAGACTGGAGTAATGATGATGGAAATTCAGCTGTGCATCACAGAAATAAATTAAATATTAATGTATATTAAAATAGAAAAACTTTATTTTACATCGTAATAATATTTTACCATATTAAATTATTTTCCTGTATTTTTGATCAAATAAATGCAGCCTTGATGAGTAGAAGAAACTCCTTTAAAAAACATAGTTCTGATCCCTGTGTGTGTGTGTGTGTGTATATATATATAGGTGTGCTTGACTGGCCAGCAAACTCACCAGACCTGAACCCCATAGAGAATCTATGGGGTATTGTCAAGAGGAAAATGAGAAGCAAGAGACCAAAAAATGCAGATGAGCTGAAGGCCACTGTCAAAGAAACCTGGGCTTCCATACCACCTCAGCAGTGCCACAAACTGATCACCTCCATGCCACACCAAATTGAGGCAGTAATTAAAGCAAAAGGAGCCCCTACCAAGTATTGAGTACATGTACAGTAAATGAACATACTTTCCAGAAGGCCAACAATTCACTAAAAATGTTTTTTTTATTGGTCTTATGAAGTATTCTAATTTGTTGAGATAGTGAATTGGTGGGTTTTTGTTAAATGTGAGCCAAAATCATCACAATTAAAGGAACCAAAGACTTAAACTACTTCAGTCTGTGTGCATTGAATTTATTTAATACACGAGTTTCACAATTTGAGTTGAATTACTGAAATAAATGAACTTTCCCACGACATTCTAATTTATTGAGATGCACCTGTATTCGTGGGCTGTTTTGACATTTCCCCAGGGACATTTCAGCAGACAGCTCCAGTCAGGGACAGGACACCAAAAAACAGGATTGTCCCCAGAAACGGAGGCCGTCTGGTCACAATTTTGGTGGCAATTTTGTCTCAAGGCCCTGTTAATTTTTCTAACAACCTAATAGTAATTAGGACTGATATATTAAACAATTTATATTTTTGAACGTGTTAATAACTCTGTTAACACAATCATTAATTTTGTTCTGTGGTTTCTATTAAAAAGCAGTTTGCTTATCCCTCTTTCTCTTCCTCATGTTTTTCAGTGTCAATTCAGGCATCTACAAAACCAGACCTGAACCTGGTGTTGTGTGGAAGTGATGCTGCTCTGAAAGCCTCTGTATTGAAATGGTTCATGGGGGAAAAAACACTTTCTATGTCACATCAGACGTTCAGCTCAGAGTGTGTGATGGAGGAGGAGAAGATTCATGGTCATCTGATGAGTCTGGTGACGCTTCCAGCTCTGACTCTGCTCTCAGAGGAGGACGTGATGCATCAGACTCTCAGCTGTGTGTCTCTCTGTGATCCTGGAGTTCATGTTTTCCTCCTCATTGTTCCTGATGCTCCACTGACTGATGAAGACAAAGCAGAAATAGAGAAGATCCAGAAGATATTCAACTCCAGAGAGCACTTCATGCTGTTTTTCATCTCAGATCTCACTGTTGGAACACTAGTGACAGATTTAGTCAAATCCAGACCAGAATATCAGATGTTAATCAGAAGTTGTGGAGGTCAGTACAGAGTGATGGGGTTAAAGGAACCTGAATACTCCAGACAGATCCCAGAACTGCTGGATTATATAGAGAACATGAAGACTGAACCGTATTCACTTCAGATGTATATGAAAGCTCAGGAGAACCGAGTCAGATGTGAAGCAGAGGAGAAATATAAAGAAGAACTGAAGAGAATGGAGAATGAAAATGAAGAGTTAAAGCAGAAGATTCAGTCAGAAGGTGAGTGGATAATATTCTTTTAAAATAAAATGTTTTTTATATGATTTCCATCATGAAGTTCAGTCTTGCAAATCTGAGTCAGCGGTTCCCAGCCCTGTTCCTGGAGGCACACCAGCACAACACTTTTTTAAACGCTTCATAATCAAACGCACCTGAATAAACTCATCAGCCAATTAGTAGAGACTCCCAAGACCAGTGCCTTGTCCAAATACTCGCACTTGCAGTCTTGGCCAATTGAGAGCATGTGTGCCCGACAGCAAGTAAGTGTGCAAGACTGTCCCAAGTCTTAAAACAGCCAAAGCGCAGTGCCCTTAATGCACACTAAATCCACACTATCGCGAATACTGCTTTTGCTTGCTGAATCCAGTTTGTTCTTTTACGCGAAGAGTGAAAATTACATTCTGTGACTCTAAAATATTCACATATTAAAGGGCACCTATTATGCAAAATCCTCTTTTACGAGGTGTTTGGACAGAAATGTGTGTTGGAATTGTGTGTACACAGCCATCTTAGAATGATAAAAATCCATCCAGTCTTTTTTTTAATCTTCATAAAACCAAACCAGGCTCAAAAAACGAGTGGTTTGGATCCTGTCCGCAATATGACGTCATATTGTGGTAGGCCCGCCCACCGCTATTGACTGACAGGTGCATATTACCATATCCTCAGCTCTCAGTGTGTTGTGCCATGTCCGGCATTTTGTCTTCGTGTGATCAGCTGATCCATCATTACAAAGCGGCTGTGAAAAACTATGGAAGTACATAAAAGATTCAGACTACCATTCTGAGACATTCTGGTTCATTTGCATTATTGTTTCTTCTGCTGTAGTCTCTCCTTGTTCTGGGTCTGAATACCGGTCCTCTCGCTCGCTCATGTTGCTTCTCCTCTTTGTTTATTGCCATACGCAAAGCAGAGATGTCTAGGATCCGCCCTCTTCTGCAGTCGGATGGGAAGTTGCAGCTCATTTTCATGTAGGTCAGTGGTTCTCAAGCCTGTCCTTGAGTACTCCAGCCCTGCACATTTTGTAAGTCTCCCTCATCTATCACACCAGATTCACCTCATCAGCTCATTAGTGGAGACTGCAAGACCTGAAGTGGGTGTGTCAGATATAGGGAGACATACAAAATGTGCAGTGCTGGGGGTACTTCATGGAGAGGTTTGAGAACCCCTGATGTAGGGGAACTGCCCCAAAAATTACACTTTTCAACACGTTATAATAAACGATCTGTATGGTATTTTGAGCTGAAACTTCACATGCACATTCAGGAGAGCCAAAAGATTAATATTACATCTTGTAAAAAAGGGTCATAATAGGTGCCCTTTAAGTGGCATGTTCAAATTCAGTTCTTCATGACCATTTACCTTCATCGCTTTATTTGCTGTACCTTTTAGACATTTTAAGTCTATATGTGAATGCCTGCAATGCAGCCTTAGAATCTGGCCAAGAATGAGGTGTGTTATAAAGAACTGTAACTATGATTCCTACATTTTAGTATCGCCTTTGCATCAGAAGCATATATGATGCCTTAAAATTCTGCAGTAGGCTTGCAGAGTATGAATGTCATTGTGCAAAGTAGATGAACAAGTAATTGAAATGCTGGTGTTATTTGCTCAATTAACCAACTGCAACTTCTGCAGTCCAGTATAATCATTTGTAAACATCTACACTTCTTTTCAGTCTTTTTGTGTTTTATTTATTTATTTATTTTGTACCAACATGATTTTCAGGTGCTGAAGGTGAAGCAGATGATCTGGAGCAACTGAGGATTGTGTTGATCGGGAGAACAGGAAGTGGAAAGAGTGCAACAGGAAACACTATTTTGGGTAGAAAGGAGTTTCAGAGCCGATTGAGCACAGATTCAGTGACGACTGTTTGCATGAAGGGGGTTGTTGAAGTTGATGGTCGATCAGTAACTGTTGTTGATACTCCAGGACTCTTTGACACGACACTGACAAATGAACTAGCGGTGGAAGAAATAATGAAATGTGTTTCACTGTCGTCACCTGGACCTCATGTGTTTGTCATTGTGTTGAGTTTAAGATTAACCAAGGAAGAAACAGACACTGTAGATCTGATAAAGAAGATCTTCTTTAGTTCAGCTCAGTTCAGCATCGTTCTGTTCACTAGAAGAGACGAACTTGAGGATGAATCTATAGAGGATTATGTGAAGAGAAGTACCAATGCAGAACTGAAGAAACTGATCAGAGATTGTGGAAACAGATTCCTGGCTTTCAATAACAGAGAAAAACAAGACAAAACTCAAGTGATTCAACTGTTAAACATGATAGAAGAGCTGAAAAATACTAATGAGGGTCGATACTTCACTAACAGCATGTTTGAGGAGGCAGAGATGTCCATTAAGAAGAGAATGGAGGAAATACTGAAACAGAGAGAAAAAGAAATTCAGGCACAAAATGAAGCATTACAAGCCAAATATGAGCTGGACATGAAAAACCTGTTGAAGAGACTCAAGGAAGAAAAACAAAGAGCAGATGAGGAGAGAATGAAGATGGAGAATCAGTTCAGAGAAAATGAGGAAAAACTCAGAAAAGAGTTTGAAGAGAAAGAGAAAACAGAACAGAATAAAAGAGAGATTGAAAACCAGAAACGATCAGCTGAAGAACAACAGCAAAGAGCTGAATATCATCAAAAAATAGAAGAAATTAAGAGAGAGACTGAAAACCAGAGATCACAGTATGAAAAACAGCAAAAAGAAAGAGAAGAAGAAGATAGAAAGAGAGAAGAGAAATACAGACAAGATCAAGAACAGATGAGAAATGATCAAGAACGTGTTATAACACAATTAAAGATGAAAGAAGAAGAAGAAATAAAAAAGAGAGATTTGGAGGAGAAAAGGAGGAATGAAGAAGAAGAGGAGGAGAGACAGAAATGGAAAAGAAAAATAAAAGAGGCTGAAAATGACAGAAAAGAGACTCAAGAGGAAATTAAACGACAGCAGAGAGAATGGGAGGATGAAAAGAAACGACAGATGAGAGAACACGAGGAAGAAGAGAGAAAGAGAAAAGAGACACACAAGAAAGAGCTGAGAGAAAAACAAGAAGAACTGGAGAAAATGAGAAAGAAATTTGAAAGAGAGAGAGAAGAAGAAAGATTGAATATGGAGGAGAAGCGACAGAAACAGAGAAGAGAAAGAGAAGAAAAAGAGAGAGAATATGAAGAAAAGAAACTGGAAACAAAAATATATTATGATCAGCTGGAGCGAGAGAGAAGAGAGGAGTGGGAGAGAAGAAAACTAGAAGATGATGAGAGACGAGAAGAAGAGAGAAAGAGATGGGAGAAAATGATTGAAGATCTGAAACAAGAGCAAGAAGAAGAGATCAAGAAAAGAGAAACAGAGAGAAAAGAAAGAGAAGAGAAAGAGAGAGATGAAATGAAACACAAACATGAAGAGGAAATAAAAGTCGTGAAGAAGAAACATAAAGATGAAGCCAGAAAACAAGCAGAAGAGTTTAATGAGTCGAAAGAAAGAAAACTGCAGCACGTTCTGGAGCTCACAGAGATGCTTAAAGAATGTCAAGAACAACATGAATCACTGGTGAAACTCCATCAACACCTGAAAGTGCAGACAGGAGAAGAAATAAAAGAACTAGAACTAGAAGTTGAAAAACTGAAAAATAAGTCACGCTGTGTTATTCTGTGAATTTATTTAAGCATAAAGTCAAGACAATATTACTGTAATGCCTCAGTTTTATTTTGTATAGTTACTTAACTGAAGATTTTGTTCTGTGATTATTTTTGAGATTTCTGGATACTGTTTGATTGGAATTTGATTGAAAAAAATTTCAAGATATTGTTAAAAGATATTCTGTAATAGGCAAAAAAATACAGTTTCATTTTATATGTTCTAATGCCTAGAAAAGTTACTTCAATGAACAAGAAAGAGAATATATATAAAGAGATGACCGTGGACTTCAGGAAGAACCCCCTGCACTCCCCCCACTCACCATCATGGACAGCACTGTGACTGCAGTGGAGTCATTCAGGTTCCTGGGCACCACAATCTCTCAGGACCTGAAGTGGGACACTCACATAGACTCCATTGTTAAAAAGGCCCAGCAGAGGTTGTACTTCCTTCGCCAGCTGAGGAAGTTCAGCCTGTCACAGGAGCTGCTGAAACAGTTCTACTCCGCCATCATTGAATCTGTCCTCTGCACTTCAATAACTGTCTGGTTCAGCTCAGCTACCAAATCTGACCTCAGAAGACTACAGAGGGTAGTCCGGACTGCTGAGCGAATCATTGGTACAACCCTCCCTTCTCTCCAAGAACTGTACTTATCCAGAGTGAGCAAAAGGGCTGGCAGAATCACTCTGGACCCCTCACATCCAGCACACTCCCTCTTTGAACTGTTGCCATCTGGTCGACGCTACAGAGCACTGAGCACCAGAACGACCAGACACAGGAACAGTTTCTTCCCTCAGGCCATCCATCTCATGAACACTTAACAATAACTGTGGAACACACACTATTTATTCACTCATAGACTTATCTAACACTCATACTCAGTCTACATTTCAATTTTGCACTAATATACCTGTACCTTACAAAACTATCTATTGTAATATACCTGTACATACAATTTTCAATTTGTATATTGTATTCCTTATTTACTTGTTCTATTTTTTATTATTTTTTTTTTATTATTATTATTATTATTATTTTTTATCTGTGTTTTTTGTTCTGTCACTGTCATTCTATTACACTGTGGAAGCTTCTGTCACGAAAACAAATTCCTCGTATGTGTAAAAATACCTGGCAATAAAGCTCATTCTGATCCTGATTCTGATGTAATAACTGCAGTGGGTTTGTGAGTTGATAAAAAGTTAATTAGTCAAATCATAAAAATTTAAAATAATAATTTAAACACTTGAACACTAAAATATAAATATTTTATTTGTTCATCTGCAAGTCAATGTGACCGTTAACCAACATCAGAGAACTGTAAACATGCAAATGTATTTACTGAAATATTAACTTTTCTGAGTTATTTCAAGTAAATATTTTATTTTAAGGGACCTGTCTGACAAAAACTTTTGGGAATCCCTGCATTATATGAACAAAAATTAATAAACATGAAAACAACAATGACATTTCATGACAGCTATGCATCACCAGTGTTTAGTAACTTCCATAATTATTTGTTTCATACATGGTCTACTGTAATTGCTTGAGATGTCCTTTTCCCCCTCAAATTTAGAAGCATGGTTTGCAAATGTATTTACAGTACATTTGAGAATATAGTCATAGCTAAATGGTAGGATTTTTAGAGAAAAAATAAGAATTAGGGAGAATCAATAAATTATAATTGACTGCCATTGTGTGATTAAAATATGTAATCCATAAAAGTAACTGTAATCTGATAATGAACATTTTAAAATGTAATATACTCTAATTACAAGTACTTTTTTTTTTTTTAATCTGATTACATAATCCAGATTACATGTAATCAATTACTGTACATACTACGTTCAGTCAGTGAGGTCAATCTAAGTATTTTAGGATTGATAAAAAAAAAGTTTTAGCATATTGATGCTAGATGCATGGTATCATTCATGTCTGTGAATCACAAGCGGTGCAGGACGAGTTATGTACCGGAAAATTGAAGTATGAGCAATAATAATAGTGATGATTGCTTTAGCAAACATCCCGTAATAACAGGATAATTCTTCTGAAAATAAACTCCTTAAAGCTTTTCTGTCCTTAGGTGGAAAGTGCTATGCTCCTGCATTAGAGGGGGCTATTTTCTCACTTTATGGAGTACACATGCAACCATTTTCTCTATACAGGCTGGGATGAAATCCCAACAATTCAAATTCTGTAGGATTAACCAAAGGCTTGTAAAATCCCATTCATTTATATATGGGCATTTAACATACTCTGCCTTAAACTCATTTTTGATTGTACAATGTGCATTTCAAACGATCTGGGACATCTGCCAGGACATGAAGAGCACAGATTAAGGCAAGGTCAAAAAAATGTATTCTCAAAGGTTTTTAAAGGCCCTTCCCTTTCAAACGACTGAAGGCTCATAAGTAGGCCTGTCAGCACACCATATAGCAGACCCCACGATGATGTGCTCCAGAACTATTTACATGATCAGGTGTTTCCTCAGGCTGAGGCGAAACACAATGAAAATAATAGCAGTCTTGAATTTAAAGTCCCTTCATTGCCGTAAGAGAGATCCCTAATGGAGACAGGCAATGAGGTTAGGTGACAGCCACACAAAAGGACAAAACTGGTCCGTTTGAAACTGAGAAGAGCAGTTATGACTTCGGGAATAATGAGCGATTTTAATGAGAGACATTAGGATGGCGATTCGTGAATGAGACTGCTCCACTGACAGTGGGTTTGGCAGATCCCTTCTTTTACTAATTTGAATTATAATTAAAAATAATTTGAGCAATCATTCCTAATTATATTCTCATATGTATCAACACTGGGACAGCAATGATACAGGTGAGATCGACATCTTGGAGTCCTTCCATTTGATATTTGATCTAGGTGTACACATTGCTGTCCCAGTGTTGATACATATGAGAATATAATTAGGAATGATTGCTCAAATTATCATGCTGAGAAGAAAATTGACACTTATTATATCTCATTAGATGGTCTTTCAGAGATAAACGTCAAATAATTTTATGGAAGTAATGTGCATTTTCCTAAAAGTAAACTTCATACTCTTTTTTTTTTTTTTTCTCCATATTCAATTTTTGGTTTTGATTTTAGATTTTAATCAATGACCTGGATGTTTTTGTGCGATTTACCCATATATCTTTGAACTCAGCTCGCCATGCTGCAGTCTAAAAGACTTTCTCTATCCTGAAGACTCATGGGTAGTGCCTGTCCCTCTGTGGTTGCATCTCCGGATCCTCATAACTGATAGACTCCAAACAAGAGGGCCCCTCCCAATTATATAACACAGAGTCCATCGCTTTCATCACAGACAATTGACTTAATTACAGCTCTAAGCAGACCATGGTATTAATCATATTGCCATATCTTTGATTTTCAAGCTTTGTTCCAATAATGGTACTCGGGCTACATAAACACACAATTTACGTTGAAGTAACCAGTATAAACAAAATTTACACCAAATGTGATTACAACTAAATGGGTCTCTTTAAAATTACGCTTGTGGTCTGAAATAGGCCCATAAAGGACTGTTTCTACCTCAAGTACTTGCGGTTCCGTTGTTGTTTACGTGTGGACTTATTTACGCATGGCTGACAGGCAATAGGAAAGTCTTTGGGGCCTGGGATTTTTTTTCTGGAAAGGCTCCATTTAGCTTATCCGAATAAAGTACGGCACAGGCCTAAATGAGGCAGTGCTGTTGGAAACATGGGAAACTATCAAAATTTAATGGTGACAGACAAACAAGGTTAATGTTAGATGCAGAATAAAGAGCTCTAGGCATGCTATAGGCTACACAAGACAAGATTCAAGACCTTTGCTTACTAAACCATCACACATGGCTCCGTGGTAGTGCTTGGCTTAACACGGCACATAAACAGTCCGTAATGAACACTGCATTGGAAGAGACCTTAAGTGTCTCTGTTTTTATCCATTTCTAAACAAATAAATTAAATGTCTTTGTACCTGATTATTCCTTTCTACAAACAGAACACAGTCCCATCTGTAAAGACAGAGTTGAAGTTAGATAAAACGCACTTTAACGATCTAAAAAGCTAAGACAAAAGCAAATATGAGAATAAAAAAATTAAGTCAACATTTTCTTCAACTATAGACACATTTGGCCCTGTGGACTACATCTTTCTTAAAATTCTCTCTCAAAACACCTTTCACATTTTCTTTTCCCTTCACAATGTAATTTCCACCACATCTCACATGATCCAAACAAAATTTACACCAAATGTAATTACATCTACAGTAAATGAGGGTTACACTTTATTTTAAGGTGTCATGTTTAAAATAAGTTAGATAAAAAACTAATCTAAAAAGTAGTCAGAATACATTACCTAAAATGTGTAACTAGATTACATTACGCACTACAATTTTTATCATGTAATGAATCATGCAATTTGTAAGTAATCTACCCAGCACTGGCTTTGTACCAAAAATAGCTGCACTATGTATACACATATGCAATATGTAGTTATCTTCATATCTACAAGTTGATTGTGCTATATAAACAATTTTTGACTTGAGTTTGAAATATGAGACCAGGCAGGTTGTTCATAGTCACACAATGACAATGTAGCGTTTAAATTCACACACACAAGTTTCTTATGACTTTGTCCAGTCCGTGTCCAATGCCACAAGATCACATTATTTTAACTAGATTAAGGTACCAGAGAACAACAGAAGATACTTAAGGGTCACCTAGGGTCAAGTTGTTCTCAAGTTTCAAGGCTAGTGTCCACATGGTTAGTTAGACATTATACAAAGAAATTAGTTATGAAACAGAATTTGACATATTGGTAGAATTTGACAGAATTTGACAATTGACATAGCAGGCTTTTAGTGTTTCTAGGATGTCATGCTAGTAAAATAGTAAACTGTTATTATTATTATTATTATTATTATTATTATTATTATTTTAAACTACTGGTAATTAACTATTTTAGTACAGTGTATTGACATTTAAAACGTCAAAATATGTATGACTATACATTTGTCTATTTATTGACTAGACAAAGATAAAAATGGAAAAAAGTACTTTAAAAATATATACATTTTAAATTTTTTTTTGGAAACATCTGAAGCATATGTGCACACACGTGCGCACACACACACACACACACACACACACACACACACACA
>NW_015536713.1:0-2921 GCF_001515605.1 Sinocyclocheilus anshuiensis | reverse complement strand
CTTCTGTCACGAAAACAAATTCCTCGTATGTGTAAACATACCTGGCAATAAAGCTCATTCTGATTCTGATTCTAAGGGATAATCAACGGCTAGCCGTGCATTAAAGGATTGTAAATGCATGACGTGGAGGCAAAGAACCGCCCGACGCCAAGCGGTTTAATCCTTTAATGCACGGCTAGCCGTTGATTATCCAACCCAGTCTCACGGCAGTTCGTGAGTGTAATATATGATTTGGAAACTTGCTTGTGTGTTGGCAATACATACAGTAACTGTTAGGTAGATACTTTTTTATGTGTTTAGTCTTTTTGAATTACAGATTAGGAAGGAGCTTGTACTGAAAAAATCATGATCACATGCTGTAAATACCAACAATGACCCACTGTATATTGTATCAGTGAAACTCAATGCCTGTAACCAAACATAATAGCCTTATGCTAAGAATGGAATGAGTGTGTGTGTGTGTGTGTGTGTGTGTTTTAATCTATTCTTTTTTTTATTTTCTTATAGTTCAAAGCCGAAATATTGGTTGACTGGGAGCCCTGTCCAATATGGTATGTATTCTTCTGTTTTTCTGCTTTATCAATTAATGTAGGCATTATTAATTTACTTTATCTTTGTTAATCTTTTTTATTTGTTTTTGCTACAATAATTTCTTATTAATCTGTTTTGTTTTGTTTCGCAAATGGTGGCGGTCCTTCATGGAAAATAAAACTGTTATGCTTATAAAAGACATGTTCTGTAATGATGTGTGCTTCAAACTTGTTAAAATGTTTGTTTATTGGAAACACCCAGTAAATAAACAAATTTAAAAATCCCTTCTGTTTTTAGTGGCAAGGAGTGGGCCCATTCCTGGCAGCCAAAGGATTCTCTTCAAATTAATGAGAAGAAATAAAATGTAGAATTTGAACTACATTTTGGTTTCTGCCTGTTTATTAAAATGTTTTTGCACTGCTTTTGAAGTAATGTCTCATCTTTCTGTAGTGGTGAAAAGGTAAAAATCCCCAATAAATGAGACACATGGAGTTTAGTCTCAAATAGGATTAAATAGAAATTTACTTAATCCAATTCAATTTCCTTTTCAGATGTTATTCGATAACATGTTTTATATTTCATTATACATTGCACTATATTTTATTTTATTACAATTGACATATAACTTGATTTCATGTTCTGTTGTCTGTACTTTTCAAGTTAACTTAACGTCACAGACCACTGTTAAGACATGCAAAAAACGTTTAAAGCTGTTCCTCCTTCTGCTGCTGACAGTTGTCATTTCAGGCATATCGATGCGACAAAAATCTTCAGATCTTCCACCCCATTCACCTCCAGTCCTTATCATATTCAGCTCGCAGGAGTCCTTCCACTGTGCTCATCAGGAGCTGAGCTCCACATTCATCCAGATCTCAGCATTGCTTTTCACTCCTTCACCACCGCCATGTCTACACTCCATGGGGGGATATTCCTTTTCATATCATGCATTTTTCTACTACTTTTCAAATAATGACGTCTCCATGTGTTCTAATTGCCAAAGACTAAATAGTTTCAACTTATGCACCTTGTCAAATTTGTTTGATCGCTCTTTAAGCCTGCAGTCAATAATTAAGCAATAAATAAGCATTTGGTGTTTGTTCACTTGTATTTCTGAGAAAGACCACAAATACACTGATAAACACTTGCAAGAGATAACTTTTCCTTACATATTAACTGAAAAGAAAAAAATAATTACAGTGACAAAGTTGAGAAAAATAAGCAAAAGAAACAACGTACACTGAGCATATTTATGTGAGGAATTTGTTTAACTTTACATCACATTGATTTACTAGTTGTTTTAAGTGGATTATTTTGAAATGACAATTTGGGCATATAAATTAATTATAAAGATACTTATCTGGATAACCATGGTTATAGCTACTAGAATTGATTGAACAGTTTTTGACACTAAAACACAACTGTTGATTTATTGTGGAGTAGGCTACACACATTTTGGAAGTCTTTATTGGGGTATTGTTTGGCCTACTTATTTATCCTAATACTTGCATATTTATGAGCACAGAGGCAGTTTATTACATTCCTGAGGGGGCTAAACAAACACATTCAGGCCATAATTACAAAAAAAAAGATCACATAACTCGAAATAATTTCTGCAGTAACTACCCCAGATGAATTGATATCTTGAAGATAAGATCGCATAACTCGAAATAATTTCTGCAGTAACTACCCCAGATGAACTGATATCCTGAAGATTTTTTCATAATATCCTGACGATCATCTTAATATGTTCCGGCTGGAGGAGAATTTATATATTTAGTAAAGATACGTTTTTATAACTCCATTCCTACTCTGGAAACCGAAAGAACTACAAATGTGGTGGCTGATTTGTACGCTTCGTAAGAAGTTCTATCGCGCGTCTCTGTGGGGAATTGTAGTTTATAAATACATTGGAGATGGCCCTGACTTGGTTGTTCTACAATAACGGTTAAATATCCCCGATTAACTGACATACTCACGATTTTTTTCATCTTGATCATCTAAATGCCGATGAACTGACATACTCACGATTTTTTTCATCTTAATCACCTAAATGCAGTATAATGTATGTTTCAGCTGTAGGAGATAGTCGACATATATAGTAAAAATACATTTTTATATCCCTAAACCTAACCCTACTGTGGAACCTGAAAGAACTTCAAATATGGACGCTGATTTGTACGTTTAGTACAAAGTTCAAAGGCGCGTCTCTACTGGGAATTGTAGTTTTTAAATACATTGGTTTATTCCCCATAATTAGAAGATTGCAGTATAAAATTGCAGGAACTCCTAGGGGTTTTAGGGTCTGGAGAAGACATTGGTGTTATCAGATTTTAAAAGTATAATTATTAAATGGGAGAACATTGCTTTTGGGCTACTTTTGATAGCGTCCC
>NW_015536712.1:394-6779 GCF_001515605.1 Sinocyclocheilus anshuiensis | reverse complement strand
TGTTGCCATTAATGGGTCTCCTTCTGGATTCCCTTCAGTCTCTTATTTCCACCTTTTCAGCTGTCTCTGGACATATGTGATTGGATTTTCTGTGTCACCCAGATCTTGTCCTTTTAACGATTTAGGATCCAGTCTGATCTGGTATTCCGCACGCAGTGCCTGCCACACTGCTGGACGGAATGCATCAAAAACAATTCCATCCATATTATGAGAGTTCACTGCTCTGTCCAGAGTAGTTGTTTGAATAATTTCATCCATCTTTGCCCCTCCTATTATTTTAGCCAGCAACGCTTTAATGTCCCCCACAGCCAAAAGTTTGCCCATAGTTTCTTCTTCAAATACCCTTATCCATTTGCCAGCCCCCTCATGAATATCTGGGAGGTGAGTGACCAGCCCCTCGAGCGCCTGTGAGGCCCAGGGGACATACTGTCCCTGCGCACCCTCGATTAAAATTGGGAGTTGTGCAGCCAGTGGTCTGAGTTTCCCCTTTTCTCTGCCCTGTTCCCATTTTCCGCTATCAAATAACTCCTTTCCTTCATTCACATCCTCTGTACTGTCAAACAACTTACTTCTCCCTCTTTCCAATCTATTTACCTCTTGTATCTTTTTTCCTGATTCTTTAATTTTCTCTTCTATTTCTTCTAACACTTCTTCAAATCTTGTTCTATCTTGGTTTGTTTTCATATTTTCTAACGCTATGCGTGCCTGTCTATAACAATCCATCTGTAAATAACCTTCACTTTCTTTTCTCTCTTGCCTTTTAGTTTTTACAGCTGGTTCCTTATTTTCTTCCAACTCAACTGGCCCTTCCATTTGCATTTCTCCAGTTACTTCTACTGTTCCCTTGAGGATTGGGAACTCTCCCTCTGTGGGCAAATAGGGGGGCGGCTCAAAAAACAGCCATCTTTTTGTCGCTTTCTCTGCCTCTCTCAGTTTCTTCCTGGCTTGTTTTATACTTTTTAATATGTCCTCCCCTTCCTTTTTAAACATGGCTATCACTTTTTTCTCTTTTTCCCTTTTTGCTTTTTTTTTTTTTTCTCGTTTCTTACTGATACTCTTAGTTTTATGTTGTGTTTTTTTTTATCAGAGTTTCCATTTCCTCACACAATGTTACCTCAAATGTCCCCTCCTGTGGCCACTTTGTCTCCAGATTTTTTGTTCTCTTCTGCCATTTGTTTGATATCTTGTTTATTAACTCTTTACACAGTGGATCCTAATAATCCTAATATTTCCACCGGAGTGGCTGCCATACCTGCTATAATAATACAATTTTCACTATTTTTCACTTTTTCACTATTTTAACCAATTTTTCTAACTTTATTCTTTATTCTGTGACATGCATCTTTGAATTTTGTTTTTTATTCTGTCTGATGCATTTACTTTTTGTATGAATTGATATTCTCAACTCTATTTTACAATCACTCAGTATGCAAAAACTTCTAATAATAATTATTTATTTATTGCTCTTTATTATTTTGTCTGCACTTATATTATTTTAATATATTTACTTATTTAACTTGCTTCCTTGATCTCACTTCTACTGCACTAATCTCTGTGATTTTTCTCCTTCGCTTCCACACAGACACCAAACATGCAAAAGTCTATTCAAGATCTTGATTCAATCTTTATTGATATTATTTTTCTAAACACATTCACACCCTCTACTCCCTTTTTTCAGACAGGGCTTATAATTTCATTCTTTGACCCTTTATCTAGAGGGTTCTTCACTCATGATTTTGTCCCTTTATTCAGTCAGGGCTCATCATTCATTCATCCCTCTCGGGTGTGGCACGAGCTGCGTCCATCCATGCCAAGCCCCATTTAAGTGATGGACCAAAAAGGTGCGCAGCTCTTACCCACCCAGTACGGAATTTATTTATTTTCTCATACATTCACCATCACTCATACAGACATGCACACGGACACAGACACAGTTTCAGACGCATACAACAAAACACTACACTCTTCCTCGAGTGACCTGCAGTGCTCTCGCTCTTTCACTGATAATCTCCCTCTATTCAGTAAAAAATCTGCGCCCTGCAGGTATTTTTGGCTTTTCGGTGCAGCCCTCTGTACTTTTCCTCTCCTACAGAGCGGTATCCAAAGGTATTTGTGCGCTTTCCTATACTACACCTGCATCCCGTTTATTGCTGTCTCTTTTAGGCCCAATCTACAATAAACACAGACCATTGCATGCAATGTATTTCTGCCTACACCATCCAGTTTCAATTTAGGTCACCTATCAAGGCCTTCCTAATAGTAAATCAAATATGTGCATGCAGTTATTTCTTCTGGAATAAAAACCCCTTTTATTTTATTAGATTTTTTTTCTAATTCTGGAAGAGCAGATTTTAAGTGTCCTTGCCACCAAGGGCAGACCGGCAAACAACACAAACTAATTATATAAGCAAAATTGCTTACCGTTCGTTGGCCACCGTGTTTGTGTTGCTTGTCTCAGTTAGCCCAAAGTGGTCATCCACTCTTCTGCTCTTTTTCCAGTCCCTTCGTGGTCGCCAATTTGTAGTGGTGTATGCAGCTGCTCTGAGGCATCACACTCAGTCTTGAGTTTTGATTCCAGATGGTACACTTTATTACATCACAATAAAGTGGAGAAGTTTTCTGCAGAAAAATCTCCAGACTGTCTTTCTGCCTTCCCCTTTTATACATATTGAACCATCTCTTTATATTTTTCTAAACCACTTAAAAGAGAGTCCAGACATCAGAAAAGTTTCGGTCTATAAACCTGTTTTATATTTTAAATGAGTAAAAAACACATGCGAACTAGTCATTCGTTTAAGCAATTAGGCTATTCAACTAATCACGCACTTTTATGAAATCAATAGGCCTTCTAATCCATAATGAGCTTCAATATATTCCACGCTCAAGCACACATATAAAATTTGCCACAAAGCACAGGCAAAAGTAGCCTAATGAATATTAATGTATAGAAAAGGAGACATTTTAATTATTCATTAATAAACTAATGTTTTCTTGTCGGCTGCAAGATGAAATTCACAGTGCTAGGGCTGTTGCGGTGAAGGAATTTCCCTTGTGGTAATTTTGAGTGGCTCAATAGCTCGGTATGCGGTATTATCGCCAAGCCACTATTTGCAAATGTTATTGCATGCAGTGTCAAACAATGCAGATGCCTATAGAATAAATGTATATATATTAAAATTAGGGCTGTCAATCGATTACAATGTTTAATCTGATTAATCACATCCTTTTTCTGTGATTAATCGCACACGTCATGAAATTAAGCATAGACCATTTATCTTGTTTCAAATGTTTTTGTCATCATTTGCTATATCCAGCAAAGTAAACCAAAAGATTGAAGGGTGAGTCTCAAAAATCTGTGTTTTCTGCAAGCTTTTTTTTGTCAAAATAAATTTAGATGTCTTTCCAAAAAAGGACACTTAGAAACTCTAAAAGGACACCAAAGAACCAAATGATATAAGGAGCCCATATAAGCACATACATAAAAAAATAAATTGTGGAAACAGTGTGAATGTACGGAAATGTCTGTGCCTCTGCATAAATACAATGTGCGATCAGTGCGTCAAGAGCACTCATATATGCATTATTATAACGGACTCACACGTGCTTACTGTACGACTCCTGCTCGCCACCACAATCGTCTTTACCTTGATTGCAGTCTTCATCCATCAAAACTTTACTAGCGAGACTGGTTATCCAGTCGAGAAAACATAGTTTGCGTCTCATCTGGACATACAGCGGTGAGATGTGTTGACAATCTGTTCAGTCTGTACTTCACACAGCCTCTCAAGGTCTGGTCATTACACCATCCACGTGCTGTGAGGAGCTGAGAGAGTGACGAAGACTGAAGGCTGTTTTTGGTCATGATTGTTGAAGTAGCATTTAGCAAATACTGATGAAGAGAGTGAACGGCACCAGTTTTCTCTGAAGGATCATCAATGTTATTTTTTATTTGGAAGGAACAACTGTGCAACATGGACACTTAACACAGATACCAGTGTGAAAATAATGACACTGCGGGCAAGTCTGTAATGTTGTTCTTCATCAGGAATTGCTCTGTTATTAAACACAATTTTAATAAAGAAGAATTAAGATGAACACAGACTGATAGCCTCAGCAGAAGCAAATAGCATTCATTTCTGTAAAACACCCTCCAGATAGTTTTTGTTCATCATCATGGTTATGTATGTTTAGGAATCTTCTCCAAATCATCTTGAATCATCTTCAGTGTTTCTAGTTTCTCTTCAGCAGAAACGCATGAGAAGATTATGCCATGTAATGGATTTTTCTGTCTTCTCCTCATAATAGTTCAGCTAATTATTATTTTTTACCTCTGTTAATATAATTTGTATTTCTCTGTTAATTTATCAACCCTAACTTGCAAGCACAGCATGCATGAAATATTATTTTTATACCACCCAACTTTAAGAGCTTCTGTATCATCTGTCATAACCAAATGTCTTATTTCTAATTGTGTGTGATAAGTTGTAAACGATGAAAGCTTAAATACATCGTCGGTTACCCTTTAAAATCTACACAACATCCTCTGGCAGTGACGTTTTATCTCTGAGATCATGTTTTTATATGAATGATTACATGTGAATATGTGATATGTGATTGTTGATATATTTCAAAAATACCTATAAAGTAATGATAAATAAAATGGATGGAAAACTGGTCTTTGTGGGTACTTTGGGTGTGTTGTTCATCATATGTGAGTCTATTTTCATATAAACGCAACAGAATGTAAATGCCATTCAGTTTATTAGTAAGAGCTCATGAGCGTGAATCATGTCACATCTGCCTGTGATCTTGTGTCTGATGCACTGATTTGAGATGATGGTGCTGTGACTGTGTACAATGTCGGTCATATTACTTTAGATTGGTTGATTACATAGCATATGGTATGAGTCACGGCATGATATTTGCTTTTGCTATGCAATTAATTTGATTGTTGGTTTGAAATATCCTTCAAATGGATGTGGTTTCAAGGTGTTTTCATGGATGCAGCTTTGTGATGCTCCTCCTGCGATTCAGCTGTATTGCTTATTGAGTTTATATATTCCCCAAATGCAGTCTTGTGCAATGAAAGGGGTATTTTTTCTGAACACTATACGTTTAACTGTTTAATTGATTATAGGGCTACTCAGTATTTTCCTTTCTTTATATTTAGCTATGTTAAATTTTGAGCAGAAATGGTAAGTATGTTGTATTAAATGTAGCCTGTACTTTTTTAAAGAGTGCATACACATGTGTTGTTAACATAAAGTTTCAAGAAAAAATTCCAAATTTCCAAAGAATGGAGCTCATGTATTTCTTAATGTATTTCTTATTTCCCAGTAAATGTTTTATATGATCAGTGAATCAAATCATTAAGTAACAATTTTGGGTAATCGGTAATGACTGTACAATATATTTCACAGTAATATTGTAAATGATAGCATCACTGTACTGTGGTAATGTGACAATAGACTAAAACCACTGTTACTGATGTACTACTGTCAGCTTATCTGCTGAGAAACAGATGCCATTTTAATTCGTTTTTTTTTCAGTGTAATTTCTTACACTTGGACATAATGGAGAGAAAACATCCCTGTTGTCATACATGCTTCATTAATTGACCAACATCATCATCTTGTGCTTAATCAGATCTGAGGTAACTATAACTCACTACTTGATTTTTTTATTTGATACCTTTTTACTCTTACTGACTTGATTCTGGTTTTTCAGTGTCAAACATCATTAGGCTGAGCTCTGGCATGAGTCTGACCAACCAAAAGAAATAAACAGCAAAAGGCTGAGTTTGGCTTGCTAATTGCTAATTACAACATTGAACTAAAAATTTAAAGCCTGTACCTGTACATACTAGTAATCGTGAATATAAATAATTGGGAATCATGTAAGAAAATAAAAACAGTGCACATTTATCTATTATAACAGTTATGTAGTTTTGTTCATTTGGCTGTTTCCTTATAAAGGTCCAGAAATTTGTCAAGTTTTTGTCTTTTTTTAAATATATGATGTTATTATGTTGCTGTCTTGCCGCCAGCCAGTCGCTGCATTGCTGATTGTGGTTTGCGAGTATCGATACATCTGCCCTTTACGGGGAACACGAGAATGCGCAGTAATCTTAGACAAATGAATCCAGATATTTTAATCAAATATGCAAATTTGTTTGAAGAACAAAATAAGCCAGAGATCAGTTATCACGATTAGAATATCTGGCATCTTTCAAATCATCTCAGATATATTAAGCGAGGTATGAAGAACAGGCCCCAAGTTATCTGCATCTCCTGCGCTCCATCAAGTAGGGATGGGCGTATCGATATATCGATACTGACGCGAGTATCGAAAGTATCGATACTCAAACAAAAAATATCGATACTAA
>NW_015536712.1:0-311 GCF_001515605.1 Sinocyclocheilus anshuiensis | reverse complement strand
AAAATAATAATAATAATGCGTACAATATGCATTGAATTGGACGAATAACCTTTGTTAGCGAGTAATTGTGTAAGATAGAACTATTTTCCTGCTCATCTAAACACACAAATGTTGCAAGACAGAACTAATCCATCACAGAGAGCGTTCACTCACTTCTGACAGTGCATTCAAACAGGGCTGCGTTTCCCAAAAGTATCATAAGAAAGCATTAAAGCTTTTGGGAACGGCAGCCCTGAACAATACTTATCAGAGGACAGAAGGTTATTTCAGAGTTATTTCACAATAAACAAACTGAAATTGTAGCCTACATA
>NW_015536711.1:32484-37872 GCF_001515605.1 Sinocyclocheilus anshuiensis | reverse complement strand
TTTTTGCCAATAAAAGCCTTTAAAACTTCTGATATGCTTATCATTATTTTTCCACATATTTCTATGGTATACTGAAAAACAATCTACAAATACTGGAGCAGCAAACTTTGCAAAACACAAAATTTATGTCACTGCCAAAACTTTTGGCCATGACTGTAGTCTTTCTCCAGAAGGAGTATGCAGATGTTCTTTTAAAACCCTTGACTTTCTAAAACTCTTTCCACACTGTTCACATGTGAAGGGCTTCTCTCCAGTGTGGATTTTCATGTGTTCATAAAGAGTTCCTTTAAGTCTGAAATTCTTACCGCACTGAAGAGAAGCCGTACACATGTGATCAGTGTATTTTCATGTGTTTTTTAAGGCGTTCTTTTTTTAAGAAACCCTTTCCGCACTGTTCGCATGTGAAGGGTTTCTCTCCAGTGTGGATACTCGTGTGTTTTTTAAGGTGTTCTTTTTGTATGAAACTCCTCCTGCACTGATCACATGAGTGGGGCTTCTCTCCAGTGTGGATTTTTATATGATCATTATAATTTCCTTTATGTCTGAAACTCTTCTCGCACTGATCACACGTGAAGGGTTTCTCTCCAGTGTGGATTCTCATGTGTGTATTAAGGCTTCCTTTATGTCTGAATTTCCTCCCGCACTGATCACATGTGTACGGCATCGCTCCAGTGCGAATTTTCATGTGTTCATAGAGAAATCCTTTAAGTCTGAACTTCTTCCCGCACTGATCACACGTGTGTGGCTTGTCTTCAGTGTGGATCGTCTCATGTATTTCCAGATATTCTGGCCATGTGAATGTCTCGTCAGAGTGTGAACACTGGTTAGGTTTTTCTCCGGCGTGAACTGTCTGGTGCTTTTTCAGTGCATAGACTGTAAAAAATGTCTTTCCACACTCGGAGCAAATATGATCCTTCACACCGCTGTGTCTTTTCAGATGTGTTTTTAAATTACCCATCTGTCTAAAGCTCTTTGCACACAAAGAACATATATAAGGCCTCTCCTGTGTATGAACTGTCATGTGGTCCTTCAGGAAATCTGCCCTAAAAAATGTTTTACTGCACTGGTCACACTTATAAATTCTTTCTCTAGAATGAGTACGCAAATGTACTTTAAAAACATTAGACTTTCTGAAACTCTTCCCGCACTCTTCACATGTGAAGGGCTTCTCTCCAGTGTGGATTTTCATGTGTTCACTAAGCTGTCCTTTTTGTATGAAACTCTTAGCACACTGTTCACATGTGTACTGCTTCTCCCCAGTGTGGATTTTCATGTGTTCACTAAGCTGTCCTTTTTGTATGAAACTCTTAGCACACTGTTCACATGTGTACTGCTTCTCCCCAGTGTGGATTTTCATGTGATCATTATAATTTCCTTTATGTCTGAAATTCTTCCCGCACTGATCACATGCGAAGGGTTTCTCTCCTGCGTGGAATCTCATGTGTGTATTAAGGTTTCCTTTATGTCTGAATTTCCTCCCGCACTGATCACACGTGTATGGCATCGCTCCCGTGTGGATTTTCATGTGTGTATTAAGGTTTCCTTTATTTCTGAACTTCTTCCCGCACTGATCACACGTGTGTGGCTTCTCGTCAGAGTGGATTTTCATGTGTTCATTCAAGTTTCTTTTTTACGTGAAAATCTTCTCGCACTGATCACACTTGTACGGCTTCATTCCACAATGAAATTTCATGTGAAGATTAAGACTTTGTTCGCATGAGAAACTCTTTCCACACTGAGGGCAAGTGTCATGATGTTTCTTCCCCGCTTCCATCAGTTCTTCAATCACCTTGTTCTCTTCCGTCAGGCCTAAATGAAAGTTAAAAAAAGTTTGATTTTCATGTGAAAGGATAAGGATGTGAACCTTGATACATCAACAGAAAGTATGATCATCATACACTGATCATTCCAATTATTATTTTTATAACATAACAGGCAAAAATTGCATGTTTTTGTAGTGAAAAATATTAAATATTTACATTTTATAAATCAGGGAGGTAAAATGTTCAAATGTTTAGCAACACGGTTGCAAAAATTGTAAACCAAATATTATCTTAGCGGTTTTATTTTACTTTTATTTATATTTATTCTGACATCCTGATGTTTGCAATGAGTATGAATGTTTTTAAAACCTCCTTTTTTGTTGGAAACCAAAAGCAAAATTGAGCACTAGAGCCTATGGGTTTTTTCCCCATTTCATTTTATTATTACTATTATTATTATTTTACCTTTATGTAGTGCTTACAATAAAAGACTGTGTCAAAGCAGCTTTGCCTCAATGCAAAAAAACATTCAATTCTGCCGTGAAGCAGCTCTAGAAGTTTATATAATCATACTGTCTGGCTAGTTTATTTTTTTATTATTTTATTTTTTATAAACACACCATACTTTCAACCAAACTGAATCATTAAAAACAAGCTTAAACGGGTAAATCTATTGTGTATTCTACATTTTCTGTTGACATACTCCATTAAAACAGTAATAGATCCAAGATGGCACAGTGAAGAAAATTTCACACAGGGAAATGAACAATAACACATGGGGGTGGGGGGTGAAGATATGGTATACAACTGTATATAATTCGCGTGCATCAGGAAGCCGCTATCAATACGCAGGGTACTGAAATTGCTTTTGTATGGGAGCTCGCTTTTCACTTTCTGTGTATAGCGAGCGGTTTCCTCCAGTGAAAATGTAGCCTTTATACTTTATAAACGATCATGTTGCTATTTTCATTTGACAATTTTATATTTAATATAAAACATATTACAGTGCATGTGGCATTAACTACCATACAGCCATGCACATAAGTAAGTGTGACAGACAGCACTCGGTCAATTCACTCATTTTAACTGCATATCAGAGCGATTCACAGTATCGTAAAAAACCCAATCGATACCCAACCCTAAACACCTGAAGACATTACTTGCTAATACTAGTCTTTTCATTTTTTTTTTTTTACATGATGTCTTATTTTTGGAGTTTTGACATTGTTGGTTACATTAGCTCTGATAAAACGAATGCCTTTAACCACAGTTGTTAGTACGCCTCTAGTCTCGGACCACTGGCTGAGATCTGAGGCATACGGCACACTTAACTGGAAACACTTCAGCAGTTTCGAAGTCGTCCTCTGATTGGTTGAAGTGTACAGGATTTCCGGGAGACACGCTTGTCGCGTTCTTTACCGGTCCACCTGGAAACAACCCAAAGCAGTCCGATCGAAGAGGAATGCTGTTGCGTTTACATCGGTGGCAACGAGCATCAATCAAGATCATGGCCGTACCCAGGGTTTCAAAATTAGTGAGGTCTGGGGGTTGTTAAGAATTGTGCAATAATAATGGCTAGTACTATTACAGATAATATCATTGCCTTTGTCTTACCGGATGTGGTCTCCTCAGCAATAAACTATCCACGCGCGCAGGTTAAGTGCCGGCGATGCAGTGTTGCCAGATATTGCTATGAAAAACAAGAAAAAGCATTCCCCAAAAAAAGGACTGAAGTAAGTTCCAATCTTGTATTTTGCAAATAAGATACAGAATTGCTAAGCCCAACCTTCATCTTCCCACTTTATTAACGCCCTAATTACTTTATTAACGCTGTCACATTAAGTATTAAAAAGAAGTTTAATGACGCTTATAATAACTAGATCTGGCCCTTACGAGCTTGAGTCAGCGACATGATTTTAAATAATTTTTCATTCAGAACTTCATTTTATTTTCGAACATGAAAAATGTATCTCATAGCTGGCTACGGGCTTGATCAAGATAGATTAAATGCTGGATTCGCTGGTTTCACGGTATGAACTGTTTAAAAGATGTTCAAGATTTTGCTTGAGGCAAAAAAATAGATATTTTAACTTGTTTGCCGACTGGATATGGAAAGTCTTATTTTCCAAGCCTGGCCAATTTCCTCTGCGTTATGCTAACAGATCCTTCAGGAGATTGTTTTTGTACATTTTTGAGACGTTCATGAATGAATGATTTAAGTTTAAACTAAACTTGGACCTCACAGTGTCGGGTAATTTTAGACCCATCTCCAACTTGTGTTTTATTGCGAAGATTTTGGAGAAAATAGTCCTCCAACAATTGCAACGTTTTATAGCAGAAAATGAAGTTTTAGAAACGTTTCAATCTGGTTTTAGAAAATAGTCTTACCCGAGACTGCTTTGTTGAAGGTTTTTAATGATGTACTAATAACGTGATTCTGGTGAATATGCTGTTCTTGTGCTTTTAGATTTAACTGCTGCTTTTAATACAGTAGATCATGCTGTTCTTATTGCCCGTTTGGAACATTGTGTAGGCATTACAGGCAGTGCACTGGAGTGGTTTAAATCTTATTTTTCCAACAGAAGCTTCTCAGTTAAGATTGGAGAGTATACTTATAGTAATGCTGTATTACCGTGTGGGGTTCCTCAGGGCTCCATTTTGGCTCCAATTCTTTTTTCTCTTTACATGCTGCTACTTGGTTCTATTATTAGAAAACATGGGCAGTCATTCCATTGTTACACTGATGACACACAAATTTATCTGCCCCTCAAGCAAAATACAGATGGTTTGGATAACCTCTTGGCCTGTTTGACTGATGTAAAGGCATGGCTTTCTTTAAACTTTCTGAATTTCAATGAGAATAAAACAAAAATGATTATATTTGGACCCTAAATAACTACTAAATGGTATGGCTCCAGCTTACCTTTCAGTCCTACTGACTATGCACCATTCAACCAGTATCACTCAGGTTATCTTTAACGGCTATTCCACAGCTCTTATGTTGTTTCCAACTGCAACCACTAAATCTAATGAACCAACGCTCTACGGACACCTTGGCAATTGAATCGCCATTGGCTAGTAATCTTTTTAGTTTACTCGCCAGACTGATATATATATATACACATGCAGTCGTGGTCAGAATTGTTGGTACCCTTGGTAAATATGATCCAAAAAGGCTGTGAAAATAAATCTGCATTGTTAATCCTATTGATCTTTTATTTTAAAAATGTACAAAAATCTAACCTTACATTAAAAAATAAGAATGTAAAATGGGGGGGAATCTCATTATGAAATAAATGTTTTTCTCTAATACATGTTGGCCACAATTAATGGTACCCTTATGAGTATGGTACCCTTAATGGTATTCTTATGAGTAAAATATCTCTGAAGTATATTCCCATTCATATTTATAATTTGTAGCTCACCAAGGTGATTATGAACATGAAATTATCCAGCCATTGCTTTCTGTTTCACAGGAATATAAAAATGAGGGAAAACAAAGGCCAAATTCCCTTAATCATCCATCACAATGAGTAAAACCAAAGAATATATTTCTGATGTGCAAGAACAAGATTGTTGAGCTTCACAAAATAGAAAGTGGCTTTCAGAAAAGAGCTAGAGTACT